>NW_007577793.1:536896-606090 GCF_000690725.1 Stegastes partitus
GCGCGCATGCAACATGTGTAGCAGTCTGCCATCATAACCTAATTATTGCAGCAGCTTAACAACAGCAATTAGCACATTTCCATCAGACGACACTAATTTGTGAATTCCATTCCAGCGCCATTCAGGACCAACACACTGAGAGAGAGGGACTTAATTCACTGTTCAGCTACTGGCAATGCTAAATCCATATCTATAGAGCTGTGAAAATTGCTTATGGTAATTGCAGTTATTGTAAAACTAGGCTGACGCTTTAATGAAATTTCAAATTTTAATCATTTGTTTTTTGTATAGTCCACATTTACTGACTTCTCCCCCAAGGGACCCCATGTTTCCTCCACTGACTTCCCAATAAAACGCCTCTCCCCAACAGCTCCCTAAGATAAATGAAATTGTTTTATCAAACAACAATTTCTTCTCACTCTGGGGGGAATGGAGAATCCCATTTTAGAAATATTTATACTCCAATGAGTACAGCTTTCTGGTGCTACATATTCTCATTGTCGATCTTGGGAAATGTATAATGACTCTGATTATTTATAATTAACAGCTAACTTACAAATGTCCGATACAGAATGTGAGCAATAATTGCCAAAAACAAGCTGCAGGCACAATACTGACAAATTATCACCTTTGAAGTTGGTATGGTGAAGGCTTTAGCAAACAGTAGCTTATTTACACATCTAACATTTATCAAGCATCATTCACCTTTATCTGGAATTATGCTACAGGTCACATATTCACTCTACTTTTAGCTCTATTTTTGGTCTCCACCAATTTGAACGAGCTGAATGCAGCTGCGTGCTGGAGCCGAAAACATGCAATGGAATTGAACAAAAACTGCAAAGTTGCAGGAGAGAAAAGCAGTGGTAGAAGACATGGAATCTTCGCTGCAATCGACTAATACTCATCACTAGTAGCAAACATTTTCATGGTTTCGAAGACATTTCCCAATGACTCATTAGAATTTCCTAATAGTACATCTCCAGTCTACACCTGTACTTGCAGTTATAGTGTTTGGTTTAGGAAGTTAAATAGTTTGACTATTTCTCAGTTATCCCGTCATCACTGTTGCAGGATTTTAAAGGAGGTTTTTGCACCACTATGACTCAAAAAACGTTGAAGGTGAACAACTCCAGCAGTATCTATGCATACAACTGCCTTGCAAAAACATCCCCCCTCCCTCCGTCCTCACCCCCCTCATTTCCCCTGTCTTCCTTCACCCTCTGCCCCCCCTCCCTTACTTCCTACGCAGAGATGCATGTTGAGTGATAGGCCGGTGGATGAGTCTGGACAGTGCGTCTGAGGCCCTGGTTTTTAATAGGGTTCTGTTCCCAGTAATTATGCTGACACAATTTGATCAGCGCGGGGCTAAGTATCTTCATCTGAGGGAGATCGGGGGGAATTAACGCTGATGTAATAAGTACAATTTGTCACTATTAAGACAGAGGTGTTGACAGGCACTGGTGTTGTCAGGGCAACTGATGGCGCTCCCTTGCTACAGTATGTATTCTCCTGCATCCGGCGAGCAGAGCTGTCAGGCCCCCTCAGTAATCGATTCCATGGGCTGCTTTGCACAGGCAAAAGCACACATACTATGACATACTGATATACACAGACATTATAAAAGGCAGGGTGCACCTGCGTGTGATGCAGTCTCATACGGTGGCATGCTAGCACACACTACAAACACTCTATGCACATACAGCACATACTAAACACTTGAACAAAGAAAAATTTTAGCAACAAAGCACAAGGAAAATGCGTTTTGTCCTGCAGCTACATCATTGTGACGACTGAAACCTGCCCTCAGCTCCAACACTGAGATGGTGGACACTTAACAAACCTCTGTCTTATAATGACACACTCAGTGTCATTACATCAAATCTGCAAGGGTGCAGGGTATGAAGGGTAAAAAAATGTACTAATGAGACAGGAGTTTCGGCCTCGCTCGTTGCTGAGGAGACAACCAATGCCAAGATCTTGACCCTCTAATCCATCACATTGAGCCATTTTCTGAAAGGAATCCACATTAGTGATTTGTTCAAAATGTAGCTGTGCAGAGTTAGCTATAGTGCCTCAGTGAGGTCCCAGCTTCTGCCCACTATTGTATTTTTAGTGTAATAATGTGTGAAATGCACTAAACATTTTAAGACTATATGAAATCCTAAGCTATGTGCTTCACAACCCAGTTTCCCTTTGCTGGCTGAACACCCATGTTTTTCTGAGCGTACAGAATCAAGCCACATTGTGTACACACAACATTACAGTGTTACATCAAAATACAGTAAAAGTATAATCTTTAAGATGTCAGTCCGAATGACTTAGCGGCACCCTTTAGCTATTGGCTGTTAACAGCGAGTGCATTTAAAGCTGGAGTGCAGGACTTCTACTTATAAACGAGCATCCATTATGTTCAAGCTCTTGCCAAGTGAGTTCACACAATGGTAATTAAACCCATCAGCACCAGGTAAATCTCTCTTAATTTTGCAGGGTGAGTTTTAGATCTGGTGTCTGTGAAAACATTCCTGCGCTGACGTACCGGTAGCGATGCGTTTCATGTCAGCTACAAATAATTGGTTTGCTGTATACAGGCACAATCAGGGGGGGGACAGAGTAGACTTCCGCAACAAGGAATATGGTAGCAAAACCTAGGAAGCGTCCCAGAAAAGTGTCTAAAATATAAAGCTATCGATTGTGAATTATGGATTACCATTGTTTGGCTTTTTTTGGGGGGAGCACTGAAAGAAAAGAAAGAACTAAGGGCCAACATGGATGTCCCCTCACTGTTCTTGGATGGGTTAATATTTGTAAAGTATTTGAAATAGGGTATGTTGCTACTACATTTATGTCATGAGCACACGATACAATTATGTAATCACTCTTGCTGCCAGAAGTAGGAGGAAAAAAGTCCTGCACTGCAGCTTTAACACTAGAGGTCCTGCCTTTACTGTCATGGGTCAACCACAGGGGGCAGCAAACACATACTGATGAAGCGCAATACTTTAAGCTATAATATGTACAATTTCTGCATTAAAATGGCCAAAAATAATTTGACCAATGTCAATATATATATATTTTGTTGACCTGTGTACTTAACATAACCTCAAATGTGTGAGACAATTTTCAAAAACAGAGAAAGTGGTGTGTTTCATTTAGGTTGTCTGTCACTGGTGTCACATCCCTTTTACTTGGTGTAGCTGCAGAAACATCAACATCCATCCATCCATTATCTATACACCGCTTAATCCTCACTAGGGCTGCGGGAACATCAACATGAGAAGTAAATATCTGACTATACGTGAAAGAGTGCGGAAGAAGGAAGAACTCGACTGACTAGCTAACCGGTCTGTTGCTATTTGTTTGGACCTCAGACAACCACTGGACGACTAAACAACTTAACTCACCACATAACTTTAGCTACAGCATACAAATTAGTGTTGGAGTCAGCTATTGGTAAGCTAGCTGTTAACATCACATGAGATAACATTAGTTGTAGCTATTTCAGTGGAATGAAATGCCATCATGTGAATTTACGTAGCTAAATGTAGAGTGAAGAAGAATAAATACATGATCTAATGTGATTTCTGCCTGAGTCACATTATATAAATTTTCATCAGCAATGTTGATAAAGACAACAACTCCCATGATCCCAAGCTACTTCACATTGTCATCAAACTGTCTTTTCTTATCGTTTAGACTATGAGACCCCTAGTGGCAGAAATTACAACTGTGTGTTTAAATGCACAGTATAGCCAAGTAAACCCTACATGGTGTGATGAAATCCAGTGTGTCATGTTGCATCTATTTATTTAATTCATAATTATCTAATCACATAATTGTACCCATGAAGCCGAAAAGCCTGTGAAAGGGAAAAATTCAACACGCAGACATCTTGGTCTTGACAGATAAACACAAACAAACACACACACAGTCATACTCAGCAAGTCTGCCTCAAGCTACAACAAGACCACAACACCATCGATCCACCCACACACTCTGCTCCAATATCTCCTGTATCAAGCTGTTGGTCAGTCATCTTGCAATACACAACACAGTCCCTGACATGATCTTCCATTATTTTCAGATGCATGTCAACAACAGACAATAATTGAAAACAGCTTTGTCCCTGTCATTGGTCGGGTCAAGGCAAAAACGCATCAGTACAAACTAAAGAGACATTTTAAAGAACTGTGCATAAGCCTTTGTGATAAGAGTAAACAGGTCAACTTTAAAGTTGTGTGGTGGGTTTACCCTCCAATACATCTGTGCCTAAGTACCATAAAGTGCCCTATAGAACAGGATATAAATCTGTCCATTGATTGTTTCACTGAGAAAAGACATGCTATCAAAAGTATTGACAGCATTTGCCATAAAATAAGCTGAGATTGGAAAATATATCATTATTGATGGCTACCCTTTTAAAAGCTTTTGAAAAAGGTCAGCACATATGCAGAGTTAAGATCATACAAGCTGTGACGCAAAGCCGTGCAACAATATTGTACATTTACATATAGCTGGCTGTTCAAAGGTCGCACGACTCTGTTTTATCACAATAAACCACTCTGTGAAGCAAATGCTAAAAGTTTTGTTCCGTTCTTTATGGTATCTATACTAAATTGCTCATTATTTCTTAATGTAATAAAAACTACAATACTCAATGGCATATACTCAGAAATGTAAAAAAAAAAAAGTAGAAATACAGTACTGTTTCCTCAGAGCTTACTTCACTATAACACAGTAGAACAAGATGAATGATCTTGTTGAGAATCTAGGCTAAATCTGGCCTACAGAACATGGCAACTTGAAATAACCCACATAACTGCATATCGCACTTGTGACAGATATGGCCTCTAGCAAAATTATCATGCCTGTGCTTTGATATTAAGCAACAGGAGCAAGAATAAAATCCATGTCACAATGTAGCCCTGTTGTTTTTTATGAGAAATGTCTCAATGAAGCATGTAAAAGGGTCAGAAACTTACTCTGGATTACATACTCGCCTCAGGCCCTAATTTACCTGAGAGAGCAGGTCACAGAGATGTTAGGAAGAGGGAGGTGTGGGAGGAGTGCTTGTGTGTGTCTGTTGAATTATATGTAGGCACTAATAAAAGTCAGTGTTTGCAGTGAGGGAAAGTCAACAAAGGGAAAAAAAGCAAGTCAGAAAAACTGAGAGAAGGGCAAGAAGATCAGAGCTCCAAGAAACACATGACACATGACATACAGGATTTCACTACAGCAACACAACCTGGAGCCCGAGGCGGGTTACTGTAGTAGGACCAAAATGCAGAAACTCCTCATAGATGTACAGAGTACACGCAGAGGGCACAGCTAAGCTGCAAAAAATAAGCAAGCTGATTTCCATGTAAACATTTCATTTGATGGCCTATTTTAAAGATCTGGTTTCCTTTGTTTGTGACAAATCACAAATGTGTTTTTGAAAGTTTGAAAATAATGGTCCACCCACTGGACATCAAGCCCAGTCTCACGGACAAAGGTCCTCGTGTAGACTTACAACTATATCTCCAATCCATCCTCGCAGCATTTCCTTTGTGGCTCTGGAAACGTTTCCAACTACGTCATAATCTTACCTTTTGACATGAAAATAGATTTCCTCAAAAAGTAAATAATAATGCAGCTAAGCTGTAGGGGAACATAGTTTTTGTGACAGCTTTTCTCATAGCAGGAGTTTCAGACAGAACAAGTCTGTGATATCTGATAAGATTGGTGACAAATCTACAGATGACACCACATGTAAAATGTTTATTATTTCACTGACAGCCAAGCTACATTTGCTGACTTTATCTGTTTTCAGATATGTAACAGTGGAAATAACCCATGATACAGAAAAAAAAAAACTTTCATTAAAGGTCGCTCCATATTAACTTTGCTTTTAAGTCTGAAAGAGAAAATGTTCCATTGTACGAAGGTAATAGTTTCTTGGTTAGCTTTGTCATCCATCTGTCTGCATGACAACTCTGACAATAACATAAAGGAATTCCAATGCGAGGTTCATTTTTAAAATCATATCCACCTTTTTCACTCTCCCTTGTGTCACATCTCCTCCTCCTGTCCTCAGTCTCTTCTCCCAAAGTTTTCAGTTTTGAAATATTAATGCAGTTTTTTTTGTGAACTTCAGTAGACTTCAATCTGTCCATTTTGTTCACCAAACACACTCAAAGGCTGCGCTTTTGCAATAACAGAGGGGCCTTTCTTTGTGCTTTGAGTAAAGTGCTTTGTATCTGGTAGACGAAGGCTTTCGTCAAAGAGATGCACGTCAAAAAGAAGAAAAACAAAAACATCTGAGATGTTTAAAGTTCAGATGTGTGTGTCTGGCAGTGGAGTGAAGTGAAATGACCCCAGATACCTCCTCTGTCCTCTGTCAGCGCTGTCTAGAGAAGGCCTCAGGATATCAAACTCATGCACACTCATATATAGATGACCACTGCCGCTTGTGTATGAGTACCTTTCCTCCCTCAAGACCACTCACAGGGATAATTAAGGTTGCCCCACTGCTCTGAAATATCCTTGATGAAGCCCTGCATTCCTCTGTGAAGGAGACCACACTCCGGTCACTAAACATCCCTGTCAAGTCACGTTGTCATCCGGGAGTGACATAAAAGTCTATGACGTGTGACATTAACCAAAGGTCGCATGTAGACTCCTTCCACAGCCGGAATAGCTCTGAGCCTCAAAGGGATACGTGCTATCACCCAATCATGTGGACGGGGGGAAGCCAAACAGGAAGCGATACACTCTGAGCTGTGTGGCTCCGTTTCTCGATTGGACAGTGTTGTGACATAATCGCCTCTGGCAGCTGAAATCTGGATTTGGATACCGAGGACTCATGATGATGAAAAATGTTAGGTTGTTTCATTTGACAAGGGGCTTGTTAGCAGTCAGAAACACATGCTCATCTGGGAATGCGACGAGGGAAAGATGCTGTAAACTGCTGAAGATACAGAGCGATGGCATGGATAGGAATTGTGCTGTCTGTGTATGGGATCTGATAGGGCATCTGTTATTTTGGAGCTCCTTGTTTATGACACGCACAAACATACGCACATACACATTTGCTTGATATGCTGTGATGTACAATATTCAGGCATCGTCTTGGCAGGCATTTTCTGTGTGTGTGTGTGTGCGCGCGCAAGAGTGTGTGTGTGTGTGTGTGTGTCGAGGGCGCAGTCAGCACTTCCACAGTGTGCTGTCCAGCTGACGTCAGGAGGGCAAGAACTAGTGTACCAACCAACAAGGCATCCCCCATCCACAGCCCTATGAAAGCTTTCGATCTATGTATCCATATGTCTGTCTGTCTCTCTCTCTCTCTGTGCTTTGTTTCATTTCCCTTTCTTTTGATAATAATTGTTTTTGTCTGCCTCTTTCTTCCCATCTCATTCCATCTTTATCTTTCCCCACTCTTTCATCATCTCTGCCTCTCTAATTGTTTCTACCTCTGCTGTCTTTATCCATTTTGGTCTTATTTTCTTACAGTATATACTTGTCATTCTTTCTGTGCCTTCCTCTCAGGCCTCTTGTCATTCCCTCCCTACACTTCCTCGTTCCCTCTGTCTCTCCTCATCTGTGTCCATCCCTTGCGCCTTTTCTCTCTCTCTCTTTCTGTGCATCTCTTCCTCTCTCCTTCCTCTCGTTTTCAAAGCGAACACTGCCTCTCCTTGTCCACAGTCAAAGACTCTCCTCTGTCCTCTATCCACGGTTTTGGAGAGCCACTGCAGGCCTGCCAATCAGTATGCACGGTGGCCACGTGGCCCGACAATGGCTCATTTCAACCTCAATTTCCCCCGAAATGAATGGGAGCCCACCCCGGTGCACGCGGCATGCCTTTTAATTGGCCCAAGTTAGATTCAAACCATTAAACCACTGATGTCGACACATCTTCGCCTCGCCCATTGCACCCTCCTCCTCCCCCCACCACAGCCCCATTCAAACACACATACACACACACACACGCGTGCGCACACACACTTTCCCTCTCAGACTGCCAGAACATAAACGTCTTATCTCTCGGCCCCAACCAAGCACAGACACCATGAATATTCAGCAGCTTCCATCTCCGTTTCAGCAGACAACAGTAGGCGCATGCACACAATTGCCAGCGTACACACACACTTACACAAGCAGGGAAAAACACACAATTGCAAAAGCACACGCATACACAGACAGGGCCTTTCTCCTGCAACCCACTATTTCGAAACGGGCATTGTTTACGCTTTGCTGAGTTTAGCTCGTTTGTCTCTTTCCCCTCATTTGCTACAGTATGAACAGTGTATATCTGAGAAATATTGATTAAAAGCCAAGTGAAACCACCAGTGCAGTTCTCACAATGTGCAGATATTAGCCCATTCTGTGGACACCAAATCAACATTATTCACTTTAGACTTACCTATATCCAGGAGAGGAAAGCATGAAACAAAAACAGAGAGAGAAAGAGGGAAAGGGTTAGATTTGAGCTCTGTAACATTAGAACATAACATGACCATGTACAGCGTGTGATGTTGTACATACAGTATATCGTGTATTGATTATGTAATTTTCTGCTGAAAATCATCATTATCATGAGCTCAACGTCTATCAACACTAATTAAGCTAATTCCAAAGGATGCAACCTTTGGCACTGAGATCAACTGTGTTCTTCAATGCATGTGAAAACAAATAATATGAATAAATATGAAAGACTCAACTAATTTAGAAAAAGGTTAACAAAGACAAGTTCATTTAAAACCATAAATGTCTGCCTTTGATGGCTTTGCCAGAAACAAATGTACTTGAAGAATATTATCTGTTACTATCAGTCAGTCATTAAATAAAGGGCAGATTAATGAGTGAGCGCCCATGGCAGCGGGTACAAACCCTCGTCTAATCAGAGGGAAGGCTGGGAACCAGGTGTGTTTCATCTCTCTGAAACACAGCCTGAACCCAGCCAAGAAGCCCAACCCCAGCTCTACTCCAACACCCCTTTGAAATATTTCACTCCAAATTCACAATAGCCCAATCCCCCCATGGATGTTGTCAAAGATGAAAGAGGTAGCGTGCACTGGTGCTCTGTCCGCACTGCTCTCTCTTTCTCTCTCTGCTCGTTCTCTCTGGAATAGAGAGAAAAAAGAAAGTGAATACTCAAGTAGCTCCTGCACTCTTCAACCATTTTACACTACCTGCTTTGATCTGCTTACAGCATGCCGCCGTCATAGTAACGGATCAAAATCTCAGTGTCTTTGTATTAGAAGCTTTTCTCCCTCTTTTTCCATAGTTTGACTCACATGCATTTATTTGCTTGTCTAAACCATCCCTCTCCTCTCGTTCTCCCTCTGTGTCTCTCTACCTCTCTTACCCTTCAGTTGCTAGGAGGGTTTTCCTCCTCGTTTAGCTCGTTAGTGTGTGGCGGTAGCCGGCAGGATCAATTATGGGGGAATGTGAGCTTGCGTCTCGGTATCATTACCCAGCAAAAACTATATTAGTTCAGTCTGAGGGGAACACATGGGCAGAAGACAGTTTGATTATTATACCAGCCTGCCAGCCAGCCAGCTACTGTTCCTGTTCTTTGGCAGCATCTGCTACTGATCTCTAGCCGGTACTGGCTTTGCTCACTCCTCTATTATGTTCTGAACTAGAGATGATATCATGTTCACTTTGATCAGAATCAAGAATCTCTTTAACTGACAGCAAAGGCACAGGAAATTTTCCTGGTGACGTGGTGCAGAGTTATATTCAGAAATACACTTCATGTAAACCAGAGTTTCAATTGGTGGAGTCACTGACATGCAGGGTTCAAAGAAAACACAACCTTGCATCTACAGAGGAAAGGCTCAGTACAAAGCGCAAAAACAGAAGACTGTATATTTACAGGATGTTCAGCATTCAGTAGATATGTAAAATTTTCCAATCCAATGTAAATTCTAAATTGTAAAACATTTTCAAATCAGAGATATGTCTGTGTGCTACAGAGGTTCATTTGATGCAATCAAACTCTTCTGTGATGCTTACTGACGGAGCCTTGTCTTTTTAAACTGCTATTTTTAAACAGAAAAACTACATTTTTAAAAGCAAAAATATGAACGTCTACATTTTAATGACAAGCTACTAATGGAGATTATGATGAGACTCGTTTTTAAACTGCTGTTTCCTACTTCAAACAAGATTTTTCCATCTCAAACAGCCTTTTCAGATGTTACACCATTTAATATAGTCACTGTCATTGCCATCCTATTTAATGATGATCTGACTTTCAGCCAGGAGGCTTGAGTTCCATTTTGATCTTTGACAACTATTATAGGATTCATTTTTGGCTTAAGTCTCTTCCTGTGTTTTGTTCAGGTTTGCTGTTTTTCAGTTCGTGTTTACTTAAATTTTCAGTCAGTGTTTGCCCACATTTAGACAACAAAACTACTTAGTTAGGTGTAGAGAAGGATTGGGATTGTTAAGAAGCTGTTACCATGCTACAAAGCTCCCTTTTTGTATGTGATGACGCTCCTTCCGGCCTACCAGAAGATGGAGGTGGTCCTTTCTGGCCCATATGTGTGGGAGTGATGTGCGCTGGGAGTGGCTATTTACTGGACTGCCAACCTCTGAATCGAGTGTCATTTGCGCATACTGTATCATGTGTAGCGTTCCATTTATCTTAATAGTTCAACGTGTCAGTGTGTTATATTCCATTAGTGACAAACTCGGTATGATGACCTTTAATCAGAATGTATCTCTTTAGGTTACAGCTTGGCAACAACAATGTAATAAAGGAGATAATATTGTGGTAAAAATAGTATAACACTGGATTAATTTAATGCTTAAAACAAAGGTTGTATCTCAGTGACAACAACAAAAGCGCTGATAATTAACCAACTATAAGCTTTCAGTAACAAAGCATAACTTCACTGAAATTTAAATGAAGGTTACATTCAAACATGATCATCTGCTGGGCTGATTTGAAGAGTTTTGATCTCTCTTCTGACTGCTGTTTATCTCTGATGATCTTCTCCATCATTCCCTCTCCCTCATGTCTCTCTCACTCTTCTCCTCCATCTCAATAACTTAACATCTGTTTTCTTTTGTTCTGTGCTGCTTTCCTCGTCTTCGCCCGCCAAAATCCCTTTTGTTTCGCAGTCTCCATCCCTCTCCTCCTCTGTCCCCATTTCAGTCTCCATTTCTATTTATTTCTCTTTCTCTCCCTCTTTTCTTCTCCCTCTCGCCTCTCTCTCAGAGGGCAGACTTTAGGGAGTAATCCAGCCTCCCAGACAGCTGCACATCACCAGCTGTCTGAGAAAGCTGCACTCTCTCTTTCCTCTCCCTCTGTCTGCTTCCCTTCCTCCTTCCTTGTCTGCCCTCCCTCTGCCTCTCCTGGCTCATCTGAATATACAGAGTGGGCGCAGCCAGATGCAGCCCGTCACTGATGTCAGATTGTGACACAAATTACCTCTGTTTGATCGGTAATGGAAGGCATTTAGTGTCAACCCATGCTACACTGCGACACGAGAAGAGAAGGATTTTACTTCGCTCTAAACTATAATCGCGTGGAAAGAACAAATAAGATTGAATATACAAGCTTGTGGTAATCGTAGCATTTCTTAATGCATTGATGCAGCTGATTAGAAGGCTGAAAATAAGCTGCAGAAAACAGCTGGATGTGAGGTTTTTTGTTTGTTTTTTTAAACAGTGTTCATCACCATGTACTGTACATCATTTACTCTATGAATTGCTGAAAAAAAATGTTTCAAAAATGGTGCTAACTGCTTTTGTTCACATTTTTGTAACATTGGCACAAGAAAGGCCTTTAATTTGTAATTTTTTAAGAAATGTGTTCATACAATCAGACACCAATAATAATAAGCCTACTAGTTAGTCATTTATAGGCAGAAATGTGTCAATAGAAACATAATTTGAATCACATACTGATTTTTTTTTTCACTTGAAATAGAATTCAATTCCATGTTCAGTATCCAAAATCCAAATTCATTTTTTTTCTAATTTAGATTTAATTTAAGGAGACATATATCCGGGTCAATGAGGGAAAGCAATCTAGCACAAAATCCAGATATTGCTTTTTCAGACAAAAATAACAAAAACACAACAAATATGATTACTAGGACATCCCTACTAAAATAGATTATATCATCAGTTTTTACAGCTTCATATTTTTATGCTATATTAATGTATTTTTATAGTATATTTGCAATCCATCCATTAGTTTTCCACATCTGCTAATTCTTGCAGATTAATGTGGAGCTAAATTCTTTTTTTCAGCTCGCATACGGCGAGAGACATTGTACATGCTGGACAGGTTGCCTGTCAATCACAGAGGTGACACAGCATATTGTTTCATCAAAACGTATTTTGCATTTTTAGCATTTTAATATGCAATGCACTTTGTTAACACTTCTAAAGGAAGACCAATATTAATGACGATGATCATAATTTGTGACTGTTACTGTAGGAGCCATTTTGTCAGTGTTGTTTCTGTTTATTCCTCTGACCACCCATCGGCACTTGTGTGAGTTTTAGTTGAGGTAATTGATTAGTGGGGCTGATTTTTGAGGAGACATACAGGTTTTTGCCCCTGCTCCACTCCATGCCCCAGTTGTTATTTTTGTTCAACTGCTTTCTGTTGTTCTTTGTGTGGAATATTTTGTTCTGTTTGTAAGGTCTATACCTTACTTTGTTAAGCACTGTGTGATAACATGTTGTAAACTGCGCTATACAAATAAAATTGAATTGAATTGAATTGAACTGTTTCAGGCTACAATGGACAGTGTAATTGTTTAACAAGTTGTGAGCTGAATCAAAGTGCAGAATAAATCTGATGTTTTGTTCACGGACAAATAGGATATTTTTTATAGACGCATACGTCAGAGCAGATCTCACAATAGCAGCCTCGGCAGCAAATTATCACTATAGTTACGGTCATGATTTTTTTTCCCCCCTCTTTTGATTGTTCTTTTCCTTGTCGTCCTTGCAGATATTCACAAAAGCTTGGGTAAACTGAGGTTAGGCAGTTTTAGCCTTCACTCCATGTCTGGTGCTATGTGTGTTACACTGAAATGCTGCTGACACCCTGAGATGTTTTGTACATCTGGCCTCATAATACATTATTTAATGTTTGGGGATCATCTGGGGTACCAGTGAACAATGGCCAGTTGCTTCATGGGAAGGGATTACAGAGGACCACATGTCCACCAACATACAAAACAACAGCCGCTACAAATGAAAATGAAAATCTCTCTGTTAATGCACAACATGTGTAGCAGATTAAAGCCCCATACATGATGTGTTTAACTTATAAATCCATGGCATATTTCAGTCCCAAAATATGAAGGTTGACAAAATGTAATCCAGAATCATTTCCTTGGTGCCTCCTGATATTTGGATTTGTTTGCAATCCAATTTTTCATCTTTGGTGTTTTACTTGCATGTTGGTTTTTGTTATTTGTGTAATGGGAGAAGAAGTTAAGTTGCATTGAACAGGTGATTAGGACACATGTTTTATCATCATGTGAAATGTCATGAGTGAGAATACAATGAGTATTTAGCAAAATAAACATGAGAAACTTGCATCCTGATGATCGCACGTCGTAGGTGGGCAAGAGCAAGCATCCTGGTTACTGGTCAAAAAAGTGACATGAAATATACTGACTGAATGTGATTGACCTGCATCATGTTGATAGATAAGGTGGATACAGTTACTCTCTTATTATAGTTTGATTATGAAATATAGTTAGAATATACATGATATTAGACTCTCCAGCAAAGGGCACAGAGCAAAAAATTCTGTTGCAGGGAAGGCCAATAATCATGCTCTGCAGTAGCATGTATGCGCGGAAACCATTGATACGACCCCTCAACTTCAAAAATGTTGTACAGGAGCCTGATTTCCACGTTTAATCAAGGCTTTAGGAGACAGATCCAGCTATGCAACACGTTTGGCTAGCGTTTCACTAGAGCTTCACTAGATAAAACTGCTTTTGGATTTGGTGCATGTGTGGAATTTTTGAGTCGTGTTGTCTTTGGAGCTGACTGCTTAATTGACATTAGCGGACCTAATTTGTAAACTAACATGAGCTCGTGTTGCCGCTGTGGGGGACAGGAAGAGAAGCAGTATAGCAAGGCATGTGGGAGTGAGCATGAACGTCACATCCTTTGGTTTTTCCTGGAAAATTCTTCTGGAGTCCTTTAGATAGAAATCAGTCCACGGACTGTTGTGGACAGTTAAGATAGTTAAGACATTCTAATATTTTTTAGTTATGGTCCCATCCGTTTACATGTTGGTGTACACAGCACACCCTGCCTTTGTCATGAAACATTTTAAGACACAGTAGCATCTGTTCTTCCCAAATTCACTTTTATCCCATCATAAGTGTCAGACAAGGCTGTGTGTGCTCTCTGCTGGTATCACACGGTTTATGCATTTTTTACTTGTGTGGAGAAAGGACAGAAGAATGGTTAGGGGGGAGAGGCAGAAAGGGCCGGGGCTCATGAGGTAGGAAAAAGACCCTGGCTGGAATTTTAATGCCAGAGTGAATGGGACTGCTGTGAGAAAACCACAAAACACTAGGTCACAGCGTTCGTTTGCATTTAAGTAATATTAATTAAAGACTGCTTTGCTGCCTTTAATTAAACAAAGGTCATGCTACACTGTCTTGCAACTGCCACAATTTTTAACTTTGGGCTGAAAAGGTCTGTGACTTTCATGGAGTTTCAGTTCCATCAGAAAACAGAAAGACGAAATAAAGTGCACAATTCAACAGAATTAAGAATTTCCTTCATATATGATTGAAATACAATTTCATACAACAGTCCCAGTGGTACAAAAACATATATATACAATTAATTATACTAAAGCTTGTATTTATAGACATACTGATGCATGGTATAGAGAATATGTTTAATATAACCCCACAAACAAATTGGCAAAGAATTATTCCACAACTGTGCAGCTCCATTCAGCACCAAGGGACATTTTAGTAACATTCAGCTCGCTTTTTTGCATTGAAAGCACGGAGCTTAATTGTCTTTTTCATTCACATTTCCAGATGCAAGCAACTACTGTTTTCCCCAAAAAGAAGAAAAAATGACAAGCCCACTGCATGCTACTTCACTAGCACCAAACATCAGTAAAAGTTATCAATTTGTGGAGTATTTGGCAGCTAAAGTAGAGCATTTAGCAGCAATAGATATTATAGAATTAATAAGTAGCGGATTATTATTGTGTATGAAGTCACAGTATGATCATTCATTACAGGGCAGAACACAAGTACATTAGTCAGAAATGCATAACTGTTGGTTTCACCTGCATTATTTTGAGAGTACAGTGTTTATTTGCAGTGACCCTACAAATTAAACCCCTATCCTGAACCATTTACCCATTTCATCCATATATTGATCCGAGTTAGATATAAAAATGTACATGCTTCATTTACACGACTGTGAAAGTTGCTTAAACGGCTGTACGAATTAAAGTGATGCTCATGAAGCTGATCATCAGTATGCAGGTTGAATGTCAACACTGGATTATACAAATATAGTGCAGCTGTGCTCTTTGCCCCACAAATTTAAGCTGATTCATTCTTAAATTGTCCCTCTCTCTCACACACACAAATGCGAACGCACACACACACACACACACACACACACACACACAAACGCATACACACAGGGGAGATTAGTCACTTCTCACTGGGAACTTAAACAGACAGTCAACCACTTAACCAGCCTAATAGGGGTGATTTCCAGTGTAAGATTTCATTTAGCAACTGATGGCAAGCCTCACGTGACTCGTCCCAACAGAAATAAGGGAGATAGAGACATTGTTGCCACAGAGACATGGAACAAGACACTCCAGCATTTGCATAGGGCTTAATTTGATCTACTTGAGATTGCTGCCTCCTTCCACTTGATGTAATTAAACCAAGAGATGTGACTAATTAAGTTGACGGTGAGAAACGAGAGCACGGCAAAGGCAGCTGATGTAACGGCAGAGGCAGACGATAGTAAATATTGACAGGGGAAGTTGATTGGGAGTGAACAGTATCACAGGGTGAGGACTGTAAGGGCTGGAGCGATGTCAGCGCATTCATCATTCATCGCAGATATTGTACATGTATGTGTTGTGGTGTATGTGGATTGTTTGTGTTTATGTACTGTAGCGTGCATGTGAAAATCACTCACAAATGATGATTACAAATTATTTAAACTGATGAATTAAATTTTTGATTCAATTAATTTAATGTGTGGAGTGGTATCATTAGTACATTTTTAAAGCTTCAAGTGACACCATATTTTGAAACTTAGGGAGCCAATAAAAACACTGCAGGGCTTGTTCATGCATAGCTAAGCTACCTTTTCATAACCTTTGATTTGATCTTGTGATAGAACAGAAACGTGGAGACTTCATCTTTGGGGTAAACCGTGAGGTGAATGATTTACATGACACTGTAGTCCCTGTCCCAGAGCATAAATGAGTTGCTGCACTGCTGCTGCACTCTTGCACCACTAAAACAGCATCTTCAAGTTTCGGTTATACCAGCATTGAAAACACAGAAACTTTCGAAAGAAATCACTTCATTTTCATGGAATCTGTGAGACTAGCAGATTAGTTTGTGAGGGTGACGTAAATCCATGCAAATCTTTCGTGCCAAGATCAACTTTGACATGCAAATTCGCACAGCTGGCTAATAGCAAACCATCCTGCCAGTGCTGACCTGTGAGGAAACAGAGAGTGGAAAACCCAAAACACTATCATAGCCTCTTATCTAACATCTACACTACATAACCCTGTTCTTCCTTTAACTGATCCACCTAAGAGGCATGATCTGCAGAAAGCTAGGCCTATGAGATAGGCATTAATGACACACCTACATCACCTTTACTAAATGTATTACAGTAACTTAGCATCCAGTTAACAACTGAGCTTCATTTGTTGACTGTCAGAGATCCATGCATGTAGCTGGAATTGCACTAAAACATTTCTGACTGAGTTGTTCATTTAGCAGCTCTTCTCCAAGTACAGTGCTTTGCCTAACAGCCATACAAGTGTTTCCTATGTCAACAAACACCATCAATTTGCAAGGACACACAAATGAGCTTTGTTTTACTCGTGTGACCAGGCTGTTAAAAAGTGGCACTGAGTGCTACCTCCTTGAAAAATACATAATGCATTTAAAAAATAAACCAGCCTTATTGCTTTAAAAAGTGCTGGTATTTTAGTTATTGTGGCAGATTAAACTTCAGCTCAGATTGAAGTGGGGCAGAGCTATGATGGAATTATGTGAGGAATGCTGAAGGTGCAAGTTGCAAGTGTGAGGGGGATGCCAGTTAACCTTCATAACCCCAAAAGCCAGTGGCTGGTTTGAAAAAGATGATGTCTTTACAAAATTACACCATTTATCAGAGCAAGAAACTTTAAAACAGAGAGAATCTGGTGATTTTGAAATTTCTGAAATCCCCTGATCCCTCTGTGATGTGCTCGGGAAACTTTAACAAAAAAAAAAAAAAACAATTCTAAGTTCAAAATTGTGATATTTCATCAAAATCATTTTACATGTATCATTTAAACCAAACTGTTTGCTCCAACCAGATTCTAGAAAAAACAAAAAATTCTATGCTTCTTTGAGAAACCATAAAATCATTATGTGACTTAGCTACAACGAACAGTCACAAGACAACAATTCTGGGACTGTTTGCCTGAACGGCACGCTGTGTTTACACAGAGCAGAGAGGAGACAAGCATAGAAACAAATTAAAAATATAAATAATAAAATATGTATAGTATATAGAGTCACTTGGCGTTTTTTTTTCTCAAATATCACTAAAATCTTTGGGCACTCAAAAAAATGTTATTTCTAGCCACTGTTGTGCTGTTTCCATTAAACATATTGCTGTGAAAAATTAACCCACAGTGTGTAAAAAAAAAAATGTGACAAGAGCAGAAAATGCCCAGACACTGCTTGGGGTTCAGAGGGTTAAACACAGTCCTGAGAAGAGATCTGATCAGGTAGTGTAAGCGTGTGTTGCGCCTTTAGACGCTAGTGAAACCCTGAAACATTGTTCAGGTTAAATGCGAGACCATCTCACTGATTTAGAAACTCTGCTAATGACTATGCCTGTGAAATGCTAGCTATCACAAACAGTTAGTGCTCCATGTAAATGGGCTTTGATTGAGCCTGGACTAATTAGCCATAACAACCAATAAAACACCAAGGGAACCTTCAAACATCACATACACACACATACACATACAACTAAGGTGCATGCATCTGCTTGACAAGACTAAACAGATGCTGTATGCACCTTTACACGCCTTATATTTGATCTCTGAAGAGTACACTGTATGCCTTCAACTGAGAGCCTCTTAACCTGTTGCACACACTCATATTCCGATCCAAGTGGCCTGCCTATTAACATTTGGCAGATGAGTTTTCCCAGATGAAATACTCAGGTCTGAACCAGTAAAGGTCTCCTGAAATGTTGAGGTGCATAATTGCCAATCTGTGCTGAGCCCAGAGGCCTCGTTCACTTCATTTAGGGCTTTTATGGTGCCGCAGCAGACGGAGAGACTTTAAAAGTACATAAAGGAACAGATGTTAACATCATACTGCTGGTCCGCTCTGCCTTGTTCTCTCTTCCTCTTTACATCTCTGCTGTATCTTTGTTTATCAAACTGTTTATCGTGTGGCTGTAATCACAGTCATATAAAGTAACATCGTGATAAAAACATGATTTTCTTTTAAAATAGCTTCAGTCGAGTGACTGCACATTTTCATTCCTATTACACACATGTACATTAGATATACTGTAATCACTGAATGTGATTCATTGAGGTTTAAATGGAGCCGCTCAGCAAAGCAGAACAGGCAGCACCCATGCACACGTTTACCTTTAATTGAATTTTAATCTGTGTTTGCGGCCACAAATCATGCAGTGCAGGGTAATTATCTATTAACGATAATGTTATTGGATTTATATGGAAATGCCCAGGCAGCAAACTTGTGGTGTGGTCATGAGCAGACAGTATAATCAGCAGATGTTGCTGGCAGGGGCAGCGGCTTTTGTTTCTGGAATGATCCTGGCCAGTCGACAGAGAGGGTTTCTTGTGTGCAAAGAGCAGATACAAGACAATGGCAATTCTGCCTCCATGCTGCCTATCTTCCCTGTGATATATCTCTGCTTTTCTCTGTGTCTGCATCTCGCTTCCACCCCCTTGCTACTCTCTCTCTCTGTCCTCCAGTGGTCTCATTAGGGCGGGACTGTGAAGGGAAGGTGAGATGGTTACTGTGACAACAGCAGAGAATGACGGGCAGAGTGGCAGAGAGCAGCGTATGTGTGTGTGTGTGTGTGCAGATGTGTATATGTGTGATTCCAAGGAGCTTTTCAGCAATATTCATTTATATCTGTGCATTGTGCAGTAGATGTCTTAGAAGTTGACTGCAGCTCAGCGGAGAATATCACTTGTTTTGTCAAAAGAAAACACCAAAGTGGTTCAGTTAAGAAGAGAAGAGAAGAGAAGAGAAGAGAAGAGAAGAGAAGAGAAGAGAAGAGAAGAGAAGAGAAGAGAAGAGAAGAGAAGAAAGTGGCGCAGTACGGAGCGCCACAGTAAACAAGACACAAGACAACAGAACACCATTGCATAATTGAGTAGGCCATCCATTAAAGTCCTTATCTATTTCAGGGGAATTAGGCACACAGAATCTGCTCACTGCTCCACAGTGCCAGGAAATGATGGGCAGCACTGAGGGGCAGAGCTAAGATTAGACTGGAGTGATTGACAGGTTGATAGAGCCAACTGGAAGCCTGCCATTCCTCCCTTAAGATAGTCTCCTTACAGTAATGAAGCAGAGTGAGCCAGCTCTACATGAGGGCATAAGCAGCCAAGGAGATAATGAGGAAGTTGAGGACATTTTGTGCAATCCTTCCGCTCTGTCTCAATGACTTGCTCTTGGTCACAAGGATTGAAATGAATGAGGGGAAATGTCCTTGGAGCCTCGAGAGTGCGACGTCGACCTCTGACCTCAACTGAGTCCCTTCACTCAGAAAACACAAAACTAAAGAAAGAGGGTCCTCACCATCCTCAGAGGCCTTCGAGGAGTTGAAGAGACAGAGCAAACAGCACTGTGGGAAGTCTGCAGTGTGCCTCTGTCTGCTGCCTCCTGTGGTGTGGATGACCTTTCCAGCGCCATATAGCTCTGCAAGACTCTGATAAGACCAGCTGGGAGGTGACAAAATGCCCTTGTGGTAGACACAATACCCACACTGGAGACATACAGAGGAGTAAAACACACACAGTGGCAACCAGCTGGCCTAGAAATATAGTTTGACTGAGGTCACTGGTTCACTTTCCATTTCCAACAACAGGGTGTATTTGAGGTCAAACATGGCAGCAGGAAGGTAGCTGCCATTAGATCAGTGATGCCCTGTAACAATGCTGAGGCGCTGTGGAGAAAGACACTGAGCCCCAAACACTCAGTGCTGATGACCTTGTGTTAAAGGTTTCCCAGAAAAAAAAACAACAGAGAAAACATATTCACTGATCAATCATCAATATGTGAGCTTTGTGTAAAAAAGTAATCTATTGCAGCAAATGCAACTATATTATTTTTACCCCGACAAGAACTAAATTATATGTGCATGTACAAGTGCAAGTCTGGATACACACATACTTAGCTCAGCAGTAAAAAACTGAAAGGCCAGAATGTAAAAAAAAAAATCTAAATTAATTCATGAAAAATTAGAATCTGGATGTGATAAGATGGCCCCAAGGGAAAGCCAAAAAGCATTTGGAGGACTTTGCTAAAAAAAAAAAAAAAATGTCCTTTTCAACATTAATTAGCTTTAGAGAATTCAACAAGAGTCAGAGAGTGAGAGGAGGAATGTGGAAAATGAAAGATGAAAGGAAAAGATGAGAAAGCTGGTGTGTCTGCATTAAATGGAGCAGAATATGTAAAAGCACAGCTTGTGTGACACACTGACACGCTACGCTTCCTTTTAAGCTCTGCTGTTCTGGTTCAGATACCTTCTGTGAACCAACCTGCACCCACTAACATGTCGCACACACATATCAGTACACTGTAACACACACACACACACACACTTGCAGTGACCTTGTCTCTGGACTATCTAAAGTACAGAGACAGTAACAATATCAGACTAAATGAATGTGTTCTGGCCACATACGCTGACAGACCCACCACCGTTAGCAGTGATGGGTCCAGTCCAAATGACCAGACATTAACACACACACACACACACACACACCCACATCCACACACCAACACACACACACACACAAACCAACCCAAATTGAAGCAGTAGTAATCTGATTATGTAGCAGCTGTCACAGATGGCCTTCATTGCCATGTTTTATGAGTCACTGCACACACATGGTTATATTCACAGAGATGCATACAAGCACACAAGCATGTGTCCAAACACATACTGTACATACACATTCACATGACCATATGAGCTTACATATCACAATTCTACATTAGCAAAATAAAGATGATGCTGCCAGGATTAAGTATGAACACCATATCAGAAACTGTTTTATTAAAGCTACTGTATCTGTAAATTAATTAGGACTACTTTCAAAAATAGGCCACAGCTAATGTTAATATTTGCAGCAACTGTGGCTTTACTTAAGTCTGATTTAGGCAACTAAATGTGTCTGTTAAAGATAGAAAAGATGAATACTTAGACTTTGTCCTCTCCATTAATGTCACACATCTATCATACTAGCAATTACTCTCAGTAAATGTAACTCAAAACAGACCCAAGTCAAAACAAAACAGCTGCCTAAAAATGTAGGTTTGTATTTTTCCCCTTCTGCACTCTTTGGTTTCCTCATACACAGTAACAGACAGCTCAGACAAACTGAAAACTATAACAATAAATATCTTCATGTATAATAATAATAATGTAAATAATAATAAAATAAATGCATAGAAACTGTCTAGCCAAGTGAATCACGTAGAAGTTCAGGTGATTTAGTCTTTTTACATTTGATGTCCATTTAAGTAATGAAGGACAGATGTGAATAAAGGAGCGATGAAGCTAAACAGAAAAAAAAAAATGAAGCCTGAATGCAAGAAATTGAATGTGCAAATCAGGCAGCAGCTCAATATCAGCAACTTGTTCCAAATCCTCTCTACACTGATTGCACATTATAGACAAATGCAACACAACTAGATAGAACTTTGTCAATATGGATGAACCCGACTGGAGGGTTGGTCTCTTCTTCCATTTGAATAAACACACACACACACAAACGCACACACAGAGCCACCAGTCTATTTCTTCCCAGGCTCCTTTCATATCTCATCATTTCTTCAAATTTCTTTCCATATCAGAGTTAATGGGAAAAAATGGAAATGTGCCTGTCAGTCAGGCAGTTGACGTGCCAATATCAGGAGCGAGGCTTCCCTACCACAGGGATGAAAACACATCCAGTGACAGATGAATCAGGGCGACCGTCAGTTGGTCAGTCCACAGACAGCAAGTCAATCAGTCAGCCAGTAGAGAGGCAGAAATTTAGTGGGTCAGTCAGTTAATTAGTGAGTCAGTGAACCAGCCATGCAGCTGTATTAGTTAGTAAGCCGGCCAGCCGGCCAGCCAACCAGTCAGTAAGTCTCCGTTTCAGTCAGTCATTTAGATGGCCAGCCAGACAGTCAATTAGAGTCAATATGTTAATCAGTGACTGCTGTCAGTCAGTCAGTCGGCGTGATAATGATGAACCACCAGCTCATGAAGGATAATGACAGTCAGTCTCACACAGCCAGATGTTTCTTCATAGCTTGTTTTATAATATGACAACATGTGAACAGATCCAGCCCACTGAAACTGTCAACTGGGAATAACGCTTGATAGCCTGAAGAATAAATAATCCTCATTTCACCAACACAACCCACAAGGTATACAGTGAAAGGACGGAGGAAAATTAGGGTTGGCCTTGTATTGACACTAGAGGTAAAAGTCACCATTTCCCTGGAAAACACCTGCTAGCCCGACTAACAGATCAAGAATTAGCAAGCAGCTGGAAACTGTTTGCTCTTGTCTAGTGTGAGTGTTTTCTGTTACAGCAGGGGGGTGGAACAGACTGCATAATGCTGAGAAAGAGAAAGAGAGAGAAGAGTGGCAATGTGAGGCCTCTCTGATCACATCCACACTGCACATCAAAAATCAGAGGCAGAAAACGTTCACTTTCATCATCTGAGAGCCGTTTGCTGAGGGGAATTGCAGTTTGTCGTTGTCTTTGACTGCGACTGGAAAATTGTGTCTGTGGTGTGTGTGCATGTGGGTGTGCATGAATGTAGGTGTATGTGTGAGCTTGTGGGTGTGCGTGTGTGTGTGTGTGTGTGCGTGTGTGTGTGTGTATTTAAGATGACACAGGGGGTGGTCGCGCTTACAAACAGAATGGCATATGGTGCCTTGCTTTTTGGCAATCACGAGTGACAAGTGTGCAGGAGAATCAACAGTGAGCGCAGGTTGTGTAGAGGGGTTGGGGGTAGCAATGGGAGGGCTTTGCTTAACGATCTCATCTGCGTGTGTGTATTTGTGTGTCTGTGTGTGTGTGTCTATTCCCACCCCTAGGCAATACAGTGCTGCTTTATGTAGATGAATGTGGAACAGGTCTTGCCATTTAGCAGCGTTATATAAATACATTATAACAATACTGAGCAGGAGCTCAGCACAGAGCGGCTCTGAACGCAATGTCAACAGTTGCCTCAGGGCATATTTTTCTTCCTTACTGCGTTCAGATTGCAAGATGAAAATGTTTTACAAAGTCCCACCACCTCTCACTCCCTCCACCCTCCACCACCACCCCATCACACAAACACCCTCCTCCCTACAGCGCTAATTGCAGGCCCCATAAGGCAGCAGGATGGGAGGCCCCTGGGAGATTTGTCCAATTTGTTGGCTGGAGCCTTATAGGTTAGGAAATGGTTGACTAACAAGCATCATGCTCCTCATCCGACAAATTTACCCTTTTAGTTACCATTTGTCATTAGCAACCTCCAAAGATGAATGTCCAGCCCACAGTCCAGCTGACTAGTCTAATTTCACATCAGTCATATTTTATTTTGCATGTGGAAGATGTCGACTCAGCCACAACATTAGGAGAAAATCAGGATTTGCTTCAAAATGACAACCTTTAAATTGGTACATGGAATTATAGGTGTTCACATCTTGTGATATCATTTACTTTGTAAACAACCTGCAACCATAAAGATTTTGCACTCAAAACCTGTACTCACTAAGAGCTTCACTGCTACATTTAGTGGCCCCAAAATTAATCCAGTGAGGATATATGGTTTTACTACAAGCAGCACTGCACTAAGGCCTTATTCAGGCAGACATTAGCACTACATGAAAAATGCAGGACCTTGTTTTGATCATTTTGCGCTGACTGAAAGGAGTTGATGTTGCCTGTATGTTGATGTCTAACTTCTCAACAAGATGTGTAGGCCATACGGATTAACAAATGGCACCAATTGGCCAGCTTCTCTCCAACGTAGTAAAATCCTCAACATTGCTGCTAAGTCTACTGCACCTTCCTTTGAATGGGAGGCACCTGCATTTAAAAAAGTAGCCACTGAAAACTAAAAGCAATCTCTGGCAAAGAGACAAAAGGTACAGCACAAAAAATGTTAGATTTGTGAGGTATTTTCTGCTAAATGCTAAAGAGACTTTTTTCAACATCAGGGAAATGTATTAACTTGTCAAAAAATGCAGAACCTTTAATTAGCGTAGAATATAACCCTCTGTTCAGTCCAGCAGCGCTCTGAGTAATGCAAAGAGAATTATATTAGCTAGCGTTAGCAGAATGACAGCTATTGTGAATCTTGATGTGGATGGCCGCCATGCTGATTGCTGCCTCACTGTACATGGCCCAGGCCTCCTGGATAATAGGAGACTATTTTTAGAACGGCAGAGAGAGGGGGGAAAGTGGGAGAGAGACGGAGAGAAAGTGCAGGGATGAAGCAGTGAGGGAGAAAAGGAGGTGAGAGAGAAAGGGAGATTGCATTGACAATCATGCAACACTGAAGTAGTAGAGGGAAGACAGGAAAATGTTATGGGCAACCAAGCAACTAATAAGCTTGAACCTCAGCACTCTGCATAATGCGACAGCTCATTACCGCCCAATTAGGCATTACAATGCCTTGCTTACTGAGGTTTATTGATGCAAATCAACCAGGAAAAGATACCCTGGTGCCAAAAAAACAGGAGGTGAAATTGGATGAGAATTTGTCGAAAGTACAGGCTCTGTGGCAGTTCAATCAATTTACAAAGTCTCCATGGGGGAGGTTATCCAAATTAGTATGTGATTTTGACAATATGGAGCTGATTTTTCCATCATCTCGTTATCAAGCGGCTGAGGTTTCCTGTGATGTTATGATGATGACCCTTTTTGCAGCATACAGCCCCACGCTCTGTTTGCAGTGATGTCATTAATTACACCATCTGTCTGACACTCAATTGCTTGGCATGCAACAGCCTCCTTTAACTCTTCTTCTTCAATACTCAGCGCATTCAGAGGTCCACATAAAAAATGTCCCATCACAGCTATGAACATAGTCATAGACATAAGCACGTACACAACCCACACTGTGAGTATCACAGAGAAGCCTAATGTTCCCTCCTGCAGACCTGCAGACAACCACCAAGACACTTTAATTTCTTTATTTTCTTCTGGACTTCTAATTCCCCTCCTCCCATATGCTGCCTACATGGATTATCACATGCTACTAAATTCAGTCTGGATCAGGCCTGAGGTAATTACTTTAAATACATAATACTGTGTGTGTGTGTGTGTGTGTGTGTGTGTGTGTGTGTGTGTGAGATGCTGACAGGCTGTGGTCCACTGCATAGATGTTTAAGTGAGAGGTTGTCTCAACAGTTGCAGCCCTGCTGTGCAAGACATGGCAAGCGTAGGTCAACATTAGTGTGTGCATGACAATTGTGCTGGATAGGGTAAAAAAAATAAAAAATAAAAAATGCATTCGCTGCCAATGCTTTCTCATATGCTGATTCTCAAATATGACAAAACAAATAGGATGTAGTCAGATGTAGTCGCTGCAAGGTTAGGAACACATGCGCAAACACAGACAGATATGCTTAAATGTGCAGATGGTCATTCATTTGCGCGCACCATTTCCTAAAGTTAATCATCAGTCAAGAACTGCATCTCGTTATTAATTATTTGGATATTTAGATTTTAAGTCAAACATTTATCACATTAGCTGAAGTAGAGCTAAAATACCTATATGAAGATTCAAACGTAATTTTAATTTAAATTATAATTTAAAAAAAATATTTGTATTGTGATTAATGTTTGGTACCTCTTAATAAATGTGTCTCAAAACTATAGTTCTGCCTCCATAAGAAGATAGATTCCTACTTGTTTGATACCTAAAAGGAAAGTTTCCAAAGAGGTAACTCGTTTGAAAGCAGGTAGCAGAGACTTCTGACAAAGCTGCTGAGAAATCACACATAACATTTTTCTTTTATTATGACTTTTGTCTTTGTTTTAGCTTTTACTGACAAGCAATCACATGTTTTAGGACAGACATTATACTCATTACAGTTTTACAGCCTACGAAGTTGACATCAATAAAACATTGTATGTTTTTCAGCACAGTTATATAAATCATGCCTGAAAATGTATTATCTAAGCTGTAATAGTTTAGCACAATATCCATGTACAGTGAGTGTGTCTGAATGTGTCCACATTAAATCCTCTAACAACACTGCTCATACTTTAAAAAAAAAAAAAAAAAAAAGCTCTTACACTGTGTATTGTGTGCTAGATTGCTTTAATATTGCCAGCAATTATAGCCACATCTAACAATGAGGTGTTTACATCAGGCCCTTTATAAATTAAAAATTTTTGCATCAGAGTTGGTTTGTTCATGTTGCTCCCTGCTGATGTGTGGCCTTAACACCATTTGCAACTGTTTGCATTTAAATAATTTAAAAGCCAATTACTCTAGTCATATATCTGGGAGTGTGATACAGATGTTTGAAATGATCAGTCACATTCACTCTCGCTAGAGCTAGTTGTGGAGGGATCTGGCTTTCTTTGCTACATCATTTTGAGAGGAGGGAGACAAAGCAAAGAAAAAACACAGTCTCCATTTTGTTTCTTTCCCAAGGACAGAGAGGAAGGAAGACACTTGCACAGAATTTCTCCCCAAATATGTCCAATTCAATGAGAGATTTTGCCAATCAGTCACACACATACGCACACCCACACTGCACACAGGCAGTAATAAACACCGAGATTCAATATACACACAAAAAAAAAGAGCGCGCGCACACACACACACACACACACACACACACACACACACACACACATACACACGCATACACACCCTCAGCCTGGGTCGAGCTAATATTCACGCGTGTCAGGTGGAACGGTCCATTCGGGGTGAGAACAGAGGGGTGCATGTGTGCACACAGGTCCTGTCTGGTTGCTTTTAATGGACCAGTGGTGTAGTCCGATAAAGGGCAGCCATCTATCTGCACCCACCCAGTCAACTCTGACACTGTTTCCAAGGAAACGCCACCCGCGGGAGCCAGAAAGGGAGGGTGGGACCTTGAGGGAGCATATTCTCCTGTGCTGTCAGAGCGCCAAGAGGAAGGAGAACAGGGATGGAGTGATAGAAGGGTGGAGGGGTGGAGGGAGAGGGGAAGGAGAGACGGGGGAGGGGGGGGGGTGGGGGATACAGAGGAGGGGTGCACCAGCCACCTCACAGGGGTTAACTTTAATCAGACATGACACACACACACCCCAGGAAAAAAGAGTGACAAATGCAACTAGAATCACCTACTTGCATAGATGCACTTGCAAGGGGAGCGGTGGATTGTCACACATATACTATCTGCACAAATGACATACAGCAGACATACTACTGTGTGCACATGCATGTGTGCGCGCGTGTATTCATGTGAGCGTCATTTTCCTGCAGATGAGCATCATGGGACCCTTTGCAAAATGTGCAGCAAATACAAAAAAATGACACGTCATATTTCATTTTGAGATCATTTTCTTTCACTTCTCTACGGATTGTGAGGGAGACAGAAAAGCCACTGATGCAAACAGCTGAGATAGCGATGTCTTCCCATAGCCAGGCCCACTGCACCATCATCCACATCACACTGTCACCTCCAATAATGTCACACATTAACAACTTTATCATTCATCATATGGGTTGTGTCAGGTATTTGTTCAGGCTGAATCATTCATTTGTAGAGTATACCACTTATGAAGCTTTAAGTATGTGTGTATGCATATGAGCACCGATCAGCCAAAACATTAAAACCCCTCACAAGTCGTGAATGATATTGATTATCTTGTTAAAATGCAATGTTCGTAAAGGAAACCTTGGGTCCTGACATTCATGTGGATGTCACTCTGACAAGTTCACCTAAACAGTATCTCAGCACCTACACCAAAGGACACCCTCACAGGTCCTGTAATGGGTCAGGGCTGTTTTGGCAGTACAAGAGGGTTGGTTTTAATGTTATGTATGCGTGAGCTACCGAGGATTGCGTATCAAATCGCAATATGTCTCGTAACAACCAAAAAGTCTCCATGATACAGATTATCAATAACTTTTGAATACTTAAAGTTGGCACTTTTAATGTTCAGTCTGCTCCATTGGGTTTGTTTGATGTGATAGTTTTGTTTGTAATGTATAATGGATGTAAACTGAATCAACCCCCAGGAAAGTTATACGCTGGAAAGCAATGTAATTTGTTACTGGTAGAGTATACAGCCTTTTTTGCTTCTCCTAATTAGAGTTCAATTCACAAGACAGCCATGCTGATATACTGCCAACATGTGCTGATACTGGCACAAGCACATCAACCAATAAGTAAAAAGGACTGACAGTACAGAAAGAGGAAAGACATTAGATGATTTACACCCAGCGACGTTATGACATAGTCTGAAGACCAGAGTGTATTGACAAGTTTATTTTTCCACTGTAAAATACTCACATGATGTAAAAATACATTGTAGAGTCCTTATCAAAAATGTTTAGGTTACATATTCATTAAACAACTCTCAAATATGAGAATCCTGCTTTAATATTGTGTTGAATAATGTCATAAATATCTTGGAACTGCCCTGTCCTCACCAGAAAAACGGTAATACTGGTCGAAACTTTAAGGTGGCTAAAAAGCTGATGTCTGTTTATGCGAAATCCGGCAGTTGTGTGCATAATGTAAAATCTCCTAACTTGTTTTAAAAGACAATGGCATTGTCACTGTGGCTCCTTTAAGGTGGGGTGGGAGTCTGGTAAACAAGAAAATGGAGGAGTCTCTTGTTGCAGATGTGAAAGGTTAATTTAAAAAAAAAGTTATGACCTTTTCCTAAATCTAACAAAGTAGTTTAGTTGCCTAAACTTAGCCAAACAGTGACTGAAAATTAAAGTAGTAATAGCAAACTGAAAAAAACAAACAAAAATGCACCCAAAGGAGTAAGTAAATCGCATCCCAAAATAAAAGCTCTTCACAGGACAAGAAGCCCCCTCTACTGGCTATAAACCCTGCGATTGACTTAATCCACCACCCTACCTGGCTTCTTCAAATGTGGACTTAATGCACTTTTCATACTACCTCATTTGCAAACACTTTAATATGTCGTTGTGGGAGTTATTGGCAGTGGACCTATTCTGTTATTTAGGTGTGAGGACGTGTTGTATAAACAGAAGCCCTTTAGAGTTATACTTTAACTAAGTAGCCACCAGGCATAAATTACCACCCCTTACCAGTCCAAGATTACTTTCTTTTCTTTTTTTCTCCACAAAATGTTGATTTGAAGCATTGAAAATCAGGTATACTTGTAGGTAAGTTTTAACTAATGGAATCTATTTCTTCTTTCTGTTAAGTCTCTGCTGATTACAAATAATGTACATGCTTTAGTACACTTCGCTGCCATACAACAAACATATCGTTCTAAAGTCATTATCATCATCATTACAAATCCACACTACAAAAAAAACACTCTACACAGCACTAAACTAGAGTGAACCACACCGTCCCACAGCCGCTAGCACCAATTAGAAGGTGTAATCTCTGCACATCTATCTGCCAGGAGGCCTGGGCACAAACGCTGAGCAAAGAGAGAGCGGTAGAGGGAGGAGGAGAAAATAACCATTATTATTAGCAGACAGGGCTGTCTGTACTGGAGGCCTGATCACCTTCTTTGCACAAGCTCAGATTTTCTGGGCTTTCTGCAATCAGATGACACACAGACCTCCTGTTTTGCCTTGTAATTTTGACTTAATACATACAGCAAAGAGCACCACCGCTTTTGTTGTGCAGTCTGTTGCCATACTGTAATTGGGAAGTTGTAAAACCAAAGGATTTCTCATCCATCTATGTCCTAATGCCGTCATCGTCCTTCTGCTTGGCTGCTGATTACAGTCTGTGTACTGTCTAGCTGTGTAACACTGACTTAATGTTATTTTGGTTGAGCAGAGCCACTGCTGCGACCCAGATGTACATATACTATAATCTAATCTAAGATGATTCTGGCTCTGGATTGGCTAATCCAACACCACTCGTCCTAATCTGATGTCTAATAGACGACATCTGGACAAGACATAAAAACACGATCGAGAGACAATCTGATTGACTTGTTTGGGAACAATAATCTTGTCTGTACAGTAACATCATTTGTGTGAGCATTACTTCATCTGCATGTTTACTACAAAAAACACAGACAAACATTTTCTTTTCTCTGAGACAAAGCTTACAAGGACCCACTGCTGTGGTGACCTGGCATTAACCCTCTGATTCTAAGCAGTTTCTGGGCATTTTTTGCTCCTGTCATGTTTTTGCTCACTGTTGCTTCATTTTTCACTGCAATATAAAGTTCAGCAGGTCTATGGAAACAGCACAACCGTGACTATAAGAAAAGAGAAACTGTCATCTGTGCAGTAGACACAGTTATAATACAGACATTGCAAAAATAAATATATATATATATTGTTGATTATTTGGGTTTTTTGTTTTTTTAATTAACAAAAAAACAAAACCACCTTTTTTCAAATTCCTTCAGGTGTTACTCGGAAAAAAAAATGTCTCTATATATTAGATATTTTCTTCTTGCATTTTTACACAGCCTGCAGTTCAGAAAAGGTCTCCGATTTTTTTTTTCATGTGAAATTTGGTCACAAATGAGTTACAGTTGCACTAAAGAACACAGAATTTTTTTTTTTCTTTAAACAGAATCTGTTTCGCACAAAAGATTTAATTTTTGGTGACTGGCCTCATGAACTGCCATGATTTTAAGATTAGATTTCATTAATTTTTTAGTTCCATGACCATAGCAACATTGAAAATCTGACTTTGCAGGTAAATAATAAACAATGTCATTTTGGCAATTTTTTTGAAGATAACACGCCTGTCAAATCCGATAGCAGGCTTTGGGGTTCAGATAATTAAGTCAAATAATTTCTTTGAAACATAATGTGATTTTGTTCTACATTTATTAAATTACAAACTCTTCTAAAATGCCACTTGAATATGTTACATCTTTCAGTTTGAAATTTTGGAAGTAAATAATTAAACTGTGAATAATGAAATACTCAATGAATAGTTAAAACACACTCCTCGTGCGCACATCTTTTGCCAGACTGCATGTGTCTCCCTGCATTCACACCTTTGCCTGAAAAGAAATGAATAAGTACAGAGTCTATTTCTGCTGGTGTCAACACGTTCCTTTGAGTGTATAATGGATCAAATCATCAATAATCAATTGAATCTGTCACCTAGTAGAGGCCGCTCCCCTCATTTCAACCGCTCTTTTCCTCTGTCCACTCTGGAGGTGTGATATGAACCCTAAGTGGATGTTCCCTGTCTTTTTCAAGCTGCAGGAGACCTTCTCAAAGAGCATAGCAACAGACCTGTCTTCCCTGTAAAAATAGGATTGGCTTCTGTGAAGCCGACTCAACGCCACAGATACAACACACACTTCACTTCATTGATTATGCGCCCAAGCCCCTCAGAGCCCAGCTTTACAAGTGATGTCTTCCCCTCTTCGCCTTGCTCACTCTCCTCATAGCTCCCATTTTCACCCTCTGGCTCAGATTTTGAGTCATTTACCTGCAACTGCATCAATATTTTAGTCTTTGTGGATGCGGAGACTTCCAATCTGTTTTTCGTATATTTCTATTGTATATTTCTGGATAATGAAATGTTAATGTTACAAGGGCATGAGAGACATGAAAGTAAACACAGGCTGAAGACAACCGTGGCAGCCATTTGCAAAAACCATAAAAACTAAGGCCATCTACGTGGGTGGATACTTACTTAGAGCAAAACAATCATGGCTTGAGAGATCCTATTCACATTCACTTGATAGTTAGCATACATAGAGTAAAGCAGCTGCAGTTACAGTTACTGACTGGATACATTTTTATGTAACAGTGTTAAAGAACAGGGCTGGCAATATCCTACATTTGAAAACCACGCTCAATTGTTCTCAAAACTTATGTAACATTGTAGTGTAATTTCAGTCAATAACACATATACCTTCCTGTTGGCATTAATAGGTGTAAGTGTAAGAAATCACTGAAAATATTACTGAAAAAAAATAATCTGTCTACAGCTGTTTAAGTAACATGTGCTAACATCTGCAGCACCCAGCTGGTTTATAAAATCCCAAGCTACCTAGATGAAGCAATACATTTTAAAATTGTTTTTTAACTTTTACATCTTCAACATTTATGGGTTTGGGAGCATAGGCAGGGTATAAAAATCACATGATACCGAGAGAAGGGTGGTTATTCATTTTTAATCATATAACCCTAATTGTTCTCAAGGATTCTTCAAATTTAGGTTAAAGTGTAGCAATTTGAATTTAAGGTGTACAGACAAAATGCTGCTCAAATGTTGTTTTTCTTTTTTGTTTGTTTTTTTCTTCATCTTTTAAAGATGTGGTGGATCTAAATTATGGGTGATCATCAAACAATTTTCACAAACCACGACGATAAAGGAAAAACGGAATATTTCATACTGGAGATTATTTTATCACACGAGAGCTCTGTGTATTATACAACATGGGGTCCACACACTGTAGCATCGAGGTATTTCATGTTAGCTTTCAGCAGCTGTCTATTACCGTCCGATAACACATTGAGAGAGGTATAAAATGCAGGTGGCGGGGCAGAGGAGTCTGAGCAAACAAATACCCTGAGAGGCACGGAGAGAAAGGACAGACGTATTGAAAGCTGTTGAGTGATGTGTTTTTTCTTTATTGCTGTGCACACTGTTGACTGAGACAGAAGGAAAGAGGAATATGCAGCAGAGTGAGAGAGAGAGAGAGAGAGCGAGGTGAGGTGTTTCTGCAAGAATAAAATCCTTTCATATGGGTGTTAACCAAAACAAGGCCACACTGTACTGTATATATGGAAATGTGACACACAAAGTATAGCCACAAGAATTCCTCGGGTACATCTCTCCATAAAGGCCATTTCTCTGAATATAAATTCACCATCAGTCTTTTAGCATCGTATTTTTGATTCAACATTTAATGGTTAAAAAAAAACATACCTTCCAGAAAAAAACAAATCACGCCGAATCTCTGATTTTAGAGTAGCTGAAATGCTGACAGTATTTTTAGACAAACCAGATTTTCCAAACAGTATGTTCTCATTAATGGTTACCGCATCTATTTGGGCATGATTTTAAAGAACTCAGATTATGGGTTATCCTGGATTATGCAAAGGACCCTGTGCACAAACACTTATCAGTTTCATTTCTTTGTCCTCCCAATGATATTCATGCCAAATCCCACAGCGCCGTATCTTTGCTCACAGCTGGCAAGTGTAACTAAAGGATTATGCAAGCAGCTTCTACAAGCAAATAGATTTCTCCCTACTTCAGAGGAAACTGCTAGTTATGCAGCGCCTATCTGTCCGCCAGGCATGCACAAAAACATGTCTCCCTTTTTCATTTTTTTACTTGTTTTAACAGTGCATTTCAGAGGGAGATGGAGAGGAAAGAGAAGAATGAGAAACAGGAGAGAAAACCAAGCGCCAAACCAGAAGGCCTGTCTGTGTATGTATGGGCGCAGCCATTCTGTACCAACCAGCTGATTGTACAATAAACTACAACTGTGCAAACCTTTGGATTTAGGTGCTATTTTTATGCAATATGGCTGCTAAAACAAGAGGGTGAATGAACTTCATCTGAACTGGATTTGCATTAAAGCACATGATTAGACAAGGCGCTGCCACCACCTAACAAACCAATTAACATATGCCACTGGATAAATACTGATTGTCCACTTAGCATCTAGGACTAAGCCTTAGCTTATTACTGATGTCTCATAGTGGCAGCACTGTGGGAAACGTGAGGATCTAAATACTCCCTGCATGCAAATATTTTAGAAGGTTTCTTTTCTCCATATAAGGTCCGGATCAAGCCTATCTTATGATGGCAATTTCTGATTCTCTGCATGGCCTCCCATTGTCCCTGAGGGAAATGTGTATTAATTAGCATTGATCTGGAGCAAGAAAACACAGAGTGGATTGGGGCAGGTCCAAGGCTATCGCAGATACAGAAGCTTACTTGAAATACAGCACAGAATACATTTACATTTTACATTTAAGGCAGCTGACTGACATCCACATCTAGAGAAAGTCAGAATTAGTGCAACAATGTAAAATATCTACTCAGATTTTTGGCCATATATAGTAGAAACACTATTAAATATTGCCATACTTGCTTTACAAATGAAGATTTCTTTTAACTAAAAATGTTCAAAATATTCCAGTTTTGATTTGACATCAATAAGTATCTTTTCAGGAGTCATCAAAGTTGTAGCATTAAATCATTTCTGTGTCCCTCGGGTGCTTGTCAGTCCTTTGTTTCTAATACACTGTGCATTACTCAGGGTCATAGTGCTGATCTAGGCTGCCTCACCTGGATCCTTTTGACCATTTTTCTTCTGTAATGTCCTGAAAGCCATAATGTAAATGTCTCTAGATCAGCAGTCTAATCGTAGACCCAAGATGCATTCCATCTCTTCTTGCTGAGCAGGCAAGGCCTCTTTGAGCCATTAGGCTCCAAACAGCTGTGAATGCCTTGTTATGCGCACAGCAGTGTATCATTGGAGTCTGATAGAGAGCTGGTAATATCTAATTCAGATTTTTTTTAAAAAGGGTCCACCAGACATCTTTGTATGTGCAGCAAACTCAATTTAGGATTATTCTACTCTTCCTTCCCCCTCTCTCCTTTCCTTTCTCTGTCTCTTTGTCAGCCACGTTTCTTTAAAATCTGTGTTAACAGAGAACACAATGTTTTTTTTTTACTGATTTTCTCCAAACTTCTGCAATACAGTCCTTCTGCTATGATAATTATCTGAGGACAACACCTGCGTTATTTTTTGGAACCAAGATTTCTTAGCATATGATAAAACCTTTAATGCAGTGAGTAGCTCTGTAGTAACAGAAATGAATCACAAGCATCACAAAACAAAAGAATCAAAGAGCATCCTCACACAGAATTTAATTATGAAATCAAAATATTTACCTTGTGAACCTATTTAGAGTTGAAAGTCATTAATTGTGAATTAAGATTGAATTCATAAATTTTGAATATGTATTCATCATTTATCAAAGCCAAGCAAAGTCAAACAAAAACTACAAACAGACTCAAGGCTTAGGTTCTCAAATGTGAGAACTCTCTGCCGTATCTTATCTGAGATACACTGCATATCTTTGGGTTTTTGATGGGTGGTTGGATGAAACAGCATTTAATTGTGTCACCGTAGGCTTTGGGACATTTGATGAAGCAATTCATTTATTAATTGTTAAAATTATTATGCCAATTAGGTAAAGAAAATAAAGCTACTGTCTATAAAAACAAGCCATATTTTCCAGTCTTTTAGTTGGATAAACATAAACTTTATTTTTGCCAACAATATGCAGAGGTCCCTTCCAGGGAAAATGAAAGTCTGTTATTTGTTCTTGATTTGGCTGGTTGGTGAGACTGCTTAATACTGTCTCAGCCAACTGCGGAAAAGTCCAAGTCGAATCTTATCTACACCATGTTTCCATTGTTGAGTGAAACAGAAAGAAAGAAAAGGAAAGGAAACTAGAGAAAGAGAAAGAAATGGAGAGTTTGGCTGGGAGAAACAGACAACAATTACACTTGCCCTAGGAGGCCGAGGGAACCTGACCATGTTGCTATGGAAACTCAAGTACAGCAGAAAGTAACACGAAAATCAATTCAGATTGAGCTTATCTCTCCCTCTCCCTCTTTCCCTTCTCATTTCACAAGGGCTACAAAGCATGCTTCCACTCTGAATCACATTTTAACTATTGCTGGGCTGATGCGGCACCAATCAGAACAAACACAATGATTTTTTTCTTTTCATTCCCTTTAAATGACAAATGTGGATTATAGTACCCAGAGAAATAAGTCTTCAAATGCGCACCTCTGAAATCGTATGAAAGAAAGATGCAGGCATGAATTTGCCACGACACAACACAAATCATCCTCTGTCTCGGGCACACCATTCATTCTTGCTCTTTCTTTCCTTTCTCTCCATCCTCTTCACTCACTCCCTCAGAGGGGCAACAGCAGCTGTATGCAGGTGATAAGCGTGTGCAGCGAAGGGCGCTCGGCTCTGATTGGCTGGCTCAACTCCTACGCTGATGTGAAGATTGCAGGCTGCGTCTGTCAAAAGGCCACTCCGCTCGTGGTTGTCACCTCGTGACGTCACTGCCGCAAATGACAGTTTGACTGGCCACACTCACAGCCCCAAAGCCTGAGATTTACATCATTCTGCCATTAATGTTTCTGCATGACACGTCCTCTCAGATTTAAGAACCCATTATTAGAAACGGTGCTGGGCATATCTTTAAATTACATATCCATTGCAATATCATCCTTAAAGCATAATCATAAATGTCTCAAACAAATAGCCTACGCTGCTTTTAAACTCACACACACACAGACACACAGCTCGGAACATCTAACAGACAGTGAGGTTATAGCAGGAACTGCCTGTCGCCCATATAACCCCCTTGTTTTTACCACAGCCACTTAGCGGCGGTCTGCAGGGAGTTTGGGTGTTTGGATCTTAGTCATTGGCAATACGATGGCAAGGTGAGGTCAAAGACAGGCTGCAAGTATACTCAGTGTGCCCAACAGTCTGTGGGTGTCTGAGTGTGTTCTCAAGGATCATGCCAAAGAAGAGGCAAGAGGAGAGAAAACGAGCCTTGAAGAAAAATAATGATGCTTGATGCCTCATACATCAAGTAAGAGATGGAGGGTCACCTTGCAGTGAAGTCAGCTGGTCATTTGCTAGTGAGGGATTCAATCTGCAGAGCGATTTGTCGAAATCACAGGTGAAGCCAACTGAGACTGATATGATACAATAAGCCAACCTGTACTCTTGAGGGAAAATTAGTCAGTTATGTTTCATTGTCATGTTGTATTAAGGATCTGCTTTCACAAGAGCAGCTCATGAAATTACAGGTCATCATGTTACGGATTAATTAATTAATCAGTCCCATCAGTATAATATACAATAATAACAATAATAATAATAATAAATGAGAGGGTGACTGAAGCCTGCATTCTGTCTTAAGTCCAGCAGGGGGTGAATCCTCTGGTTTAAAAAGAAGCCTGATTGTATGGAAGACGATAAGAAAATTATCCTATTTTTGCTTTTTGTTTTTACCTCAGTAAACACTTTCCTATTGTCTTTATGGTCTCAGTTGCTAGTTTCAAGTCTCCTTCAAGACAGTATGGTAAAGTATGCTCCAAGTTAGAGTAAACTAAATTTAGGGCGGGACTAACTTGTGATTGATGGGTTGATACATCCTCATGCATAGTGTCCTCAAGTTTTCTGTCAGATCCACCCCATGCTTGTCATGTCTGATTTCAAAAGATTAAGATGCCAACAAAATTCCAAACACAAGGCTTCAAAACAGTAATCCACAAACCATGTCTTGGTGGTTCCATCCATCTTTAATATACAGTCTACACTTAAAAAGTTTTTCTTTTCTTCTTGTGGTTGACAAAAAAAATGTAAAGAATCAATATAATTTTTGCTTTTACAATAATTTTGTTAAATTGCTAACCTATAGTAAGTTAACTATTAGTTAATCTCACATAGCCAGAACATTCTGCAGCACAAAATGGTCATTATTATTCTTCTGGAGGGGGGAAAAAATGCTTTGACTTGTTGGTATTTCTTTGAACCAATCAAAATCATACCGGGCGGAGCTAAACTCAGGATGCAGCGACGGTGTTGTTTTGGTGGCACATTTGCACACAGGGAGGCAAGCGCTGATGTAAAATGGCTAATTCACTAGTAAAACTAAAAATAAAGGGGTAATTTTAAGGGAGAGAGAGAGAGAGAGAGAGACAGAGTGTGTGTGTGTGTGTGTGTGTGCGTGACGGCATTTGCTGTACGTGTATGTATATGCATGGAGGGTGGGAGGGACGGGTTTTCTTTTATAATATTTTTAAATGTTGTAATGTTTTTAAATGCTGTAAAGCACTTTGTGTTGCCATAGTGTATGAGAAGTGCTATACAAAAAAAAATTGATTTGATTTGATTTGAAATGAAAACATAATTATGTATATTTATCTCATTTCTGCCAATGGACTACCCTAAATCCTACCCAACAGACCTTTAAAGGGTCACTGCAGGAATTTCATTTTACAGTATGTCTATGTAAAGCTGGTGGAAATGTATTGGAAAAAGAATAAATAAAAATAAAAAAATAAGAACTGATCCAGCAGTGACAGAGAAATCCTGACTTTTAGAGTGTAGTGTGTGTCAAGCCCCTAAAACACTGAATCCTATTTTCACAGATTCAGTAGCAATCCTGCCTGGTCAGTGCTTGTGTCTTTCAAATTCTAAACTTGTTATACAGGCTGTCTGGTATAATTTGTATTCACCAAACCCCAGCTGAGACAACTTGGTCATCAGAGTTACTGCTTTAGACTTTGGACAGCGTCCTCCACAGCCAGAGGACACATGATAGTGTGTGAACACAAGCTGTATGATACTCTTTGTTATGAGTAAACAGAATTTTAGGATGGTGGCTTTTGAGACAAGTGTAACATGTACAGATGCATGTTGTGTTTTAAAGGCTCTCAATTAGATGTGGTCTTCTGATTGGTGTCCAGCAGGTGTTCTAAAACCATGATCATGTCTAATCAGTGTTACAGATGCCCAGCATGTGGCCACAGGCTCCGAGGCTCTGTGTGAAAGTTTAAAGAGGCTCAATGTGATTTAGTGTATTTTTCCAGATTTACCACCCTGGGAGCAGAATAAGAGCATGTATTAATCCTTGATTGGATGGAAGACGAGAGAGGAAAAAAATGGAGTGAAAAAACCCTATTAGGTCAGCAAAGTGATTATTAAGTGCCTTTTTTACTCTAATCAGTCACTTTTAAGATGGGATCAGACACTGCTGCATTATGGGTTGTGACTGAGCACACCAGTTTGTCTCCATTTACCCCAGCGCTTCAGCTGGGAACATATGGACACATTCCTCTGTGAACCCACCACCTGTCACAAACACACGTAGACACATACATGAACACAGGGTGTTTGCACCTACACAGCCATAGTCATTCAGCAGCCCACATCCAGGAGAGTTTATAAACAGAAATTAATTGCTTGTTCCAGCTGTAATTAGCTCACACCATGCTTATTACTAATCTGTGTTTTGGCCTGATGCCAGGCTAGTTCTGGCCCAGCTCCAGTCCATTTTCAACAGTGTGTTGCTCCACAGTAATCCATAAGCGCTGGCAGGATGGACCCTTTCCTCTAACTGAGCTCCCCTAAACTATAAACCCATATTTTTAACTTTTCTGTGAGTTAGTGATATTATTAACGTCTTATTATGACTGTATTATACTGTCTGCCCTGGCAGTGAGCTGATTCCATAATGAACTGTAGAAGAGCCACAATAAAGGTAAATTGTATATAGGCTTGATTTTCTTCACTTCCTTTCAGTGTATCTCAGTGACCTGCCTGATACAATATAACATTACTATAAACCCGATTACTGCAGTATACTCACAGCACACTCTTCCAAATCAGTGCTCATTTAAGCTTCTGTCTTCAGTCCAAGTCAAAAACAAAGAGGCATCCCCCATAGCCAAATTGCCTATTAAAGATGAGAGCATGTTCAGTCTCCCATTGCGCCCAGCCATCACCACCCTAATCATTCCCTGCCTAAACAGCCTAATGGCTGCCATATTGCTACTGTTTATTAGTAAACACTGATGGAAGAGTGCCCGCCTCAACAGTTGTTGATTTTGTCTATCCGTATGGAGTATCAGCTGGGAATCACAGCCACTATGCCAGAATGTTGTCTGCTGTTCAGTCTCCCGTCACTAAACAGATTGCTTTATTGTTTTATGTGCATCGTGATTATGTCAGTAGATGGCTTAGTATATTACATAAACCTCAGAGACAATTAACATTAAACAAATTTGAGAGCTGACGATGGTCTTTCTTCTTACATTTTCACTAAATTGATCATAGGAGGTAGGAAAAAAAAGAGTGTGAGAGCAAGGAAGAATTATAATTTGCATTGTATTGCTGTGAAAACTACAAGTCTACGCTTCAGCTGCTGAGCTACAACAATGCTGCAAAGATCACCTTAAGTTTAAGATGCTTTTGGGAAACCCAGTCTAAGATCGATTTCCCTCCATCTTAGTCTCAGTAACCCTTCTATCGATCCTTATCAAATATGTATCACGTCCTCAAGCCCTCACCACAGCTAAGATGGAGACTTCAAACAGCAACAGCTCAAAGAGAAAGTCAGAAGAGAGCAAGGTTTCTTTCTTTCCAAATGGCAAACCTCATAGCTGAGAGAAAATGTGAAAACCAAACAAAAAAATGTGAGCCATACCATCCACAAACCGCTGCTTATTACAGAAGCTTTAAAATGAAAACCTAATCTCAGCTATTTTGGAAGCTGCAACATCAAAGCTGTCAAAATCACACCATCCTACAGCAAGCTTTACAAAAGACAGAAGGTTTAGTCTTCAACAAAAGACAACAGTGAGACACACTGTGCACACAATACATAAAGAAAGCACCCCCCAACTGTCTCTGCCCTAACCTCACTTCTTGCTAAAAGGGTCTTGTCTCGTCCTCTTCCAATTCCCCAAACTCCCCTTCACACAGCACTCATATGTTGCAAATGCACAAAATGCATCCTTCAGCTCATGTTCCCATAATTCTCTGTGGCAGCAGCGTGATTAATGCACACAACTATTGATTTTTTTTTTCTTTGCTCTTTTTTTTCCCTTTCTTTCAGGAGAGTGCCCCCAGCCCCCAGCCCCAAACACTTCCTACTCCACATTATCGCAAGTTGCACACTGACTCTCGCGTGTACAGCCAACGAATATGCATGTAAATAAAAGTAAACACACAATAGCAGCACCTTTACATAGAAAAATATTGCACAAACAATAAGCACCCCATCTCCCTCAGCATTCAGGCAGCTGTGTGTGAGTGGACTGGGAAAAGGGGTGCAGTGAAAGACAAGGGTCAGCATTTCACTAACTGCTGATCTGTGTGGGAGGAGGGGGGCGAGCAAAATGATAGGCTGTGTTGTTTTCATAGGGTTTCACTGCAGGATGGGTGGAGTAGTGTGCAAAAAAAAAACATACTCAGGCACATACATGTACAGTATATTTGTACATGTACTTGCACACGTTCATACTAACATCGAGATCTTGCTCCGGATTGCTCTGTGGTTACATGCAGGGATCACGCACTCCTGCTTGAGCCATGACCCATTTTCCAGCCCCCAAACAACAAGATCAACAAACCCTGTTTGTGTGAGAAGGAGAAGCAGAAATCTAAGAGAGATGTGAGCGAGTGAAGGAAGACTAAATAAGGAAGGAAGAAGGACAGTACGAAGGCAGAGGAAAAGAGGAAGAAAGAAGGAAAATAGCATGTGGCTAATGTGACGCAGTCTCTTGTTTACCAAAGAAAGAGCCTCACCCACACTCCTCTCCTCGTTTTAAATCTCCTCCTTCTTGTTCTCTTGTTTCCCCAACTCTCTTCTCACTTCCTTCCCTCTAATCTGCCCTCTTCCGGTCTACATTTCATTGCATCTTCTTTCCTCGCAAGCTCATTTCTACCACTGTGCCCTCCTTTCAAGGTTGGCCTGACTTTGGGCGTGTTGAATTTACAGCCACATCTCTGCCTGCCTCTCAGTGCCCTCACTGTCAATCTCAGTAAAAAATGGAGGCCGTGGCACATCACTGGCATGATAAATTCCTGCTGAGCAGTGATGCTGTAAACCAAACACCTACAGTAGCCCCTTTGAAGACATCCTTAACATTCCAGCGACTGGGCTGGTGGCTGGTTAAGACTGTGATTCTATTAGCAAGCAAACTGTTTAATTAGCCTCCATAAGCACTCACAAGAACCCATGAGAGAAGAGTGAGCAGAATGCAAGAGTGAAGAAGCATTTTCACCAGTTGGGAGGCCGACATGAATGTGACTGAAAAATGTAACTGGAGATTTTTTTTCACTGATGCTGTGAGTATTGGATGGACGTATTTGCATAAACCAAATAAAAAACAGCATTTTTCACGCAGGAGGAAATTGACTGGGGCACTGTGCCAAGCAGGTTATGCAATGAGATGCGAGGAAAACAGAGAAGTCCGATAGTCAAGGCCGACGGAGGTGGATGGAGAAGAGAAGAGAAGAGAAGAGAAGAGAAGAGAAGAGAAGAGAAGAGAAGAGAAGAGAAGAGAAGAGAAGAGAAGCAAATAAAGCAGAAGAAAAAAGGACGACAAGAAAAAGACCAATCAAAAGAATCAAACATAAACAATGTCAGCGTCTGATACTGTTAATAGAGACATACACTATATTATGTACATTATATACAAAAACACAAAACCTAAAAAAGTGGGTGTGGCCAACTAGTGTGGTTGATATGCATACCGTCAAATATCATTATACAATAAGTTTCATTTTACAATATACCTCAGAATACTAATATGCATATGTCATGACATGTAACACATAATACAAAAATGTTTATGAGCAACATATGCAGACATAATGTTGTTTTAGATAAACACATAGATGCAATCATCTATATATATTTATTTAAAAGTACCAAATTGTTTTATAGCAGTCAGTTATGGAAAAAAACTCATATGACTGATAAATGTTTATCATCCCACAGTATATATAGTGCCCAAACTTTGGTCAAACATAGACGACAGAAAGTTACAAATCATCCCACACAGTACAGATGATGGAATGGCAAGATGGCAGCACTTCCAAGAAGTAGGAGGGGCTTATGGAGGCATCGCTCTCCGTTAGCCTGTCATTATACAGAATAAAGCTTCCTGTCCTCCATCTATTGCCTAATCTCCAGCATGAAAAGATGAAAGGCTTGCATGTCTGGCCAAGTAGGTGACCCCAGATCATCATGACAGAGAAGACTCCTCTACCATCATTCCACTGTTTGTCTTTTTCCTTCTTCTCCTCATCCTACATCACCTCTCCTCACCTTTCCCCTCTTTTCCTGCCCTCCCCAGGGCAGGCTGTCTATCTGGCTTATAGTTTTTTGGCTGTGTCAGCCTTCCCCCTGGATTAGTAACTGGATGATGGTATAGGTGGAGTGTCACCTTAATCTAAAATTACCATGTAATAATAGGTCATGGGACATTTCGATCCATTTTGATTAATTGATATATAATTTAATCTGTTGCAAAATGTCAACAAATAACAAAAAAATACCCATCACAATCTCCCAGAGCCTACAGTGGATTTTAACTGTAACAAAACTCAAAGGTACTTACTTTATTATCATGAATGACTAAGAAAACAATTCACCTCTGAGATAGTCACTGACAGATTTTTGCAGATTTTGCTTAAATAAATGACAATTAATCAAATATCAAAAGTGACTATCAACGTATTAATGTTGAAATCATTTATCTGAAAACTGAGAATCCAACATCCAGCTAGACACAGTTTTTTGACATTAAAAAGTAGTATACATGGGCTGTTCCATTGGGAGTGTTGTTCAAATTTAAGAAAGTTATGTGTTGTTAATAATGACCAGGGACTTGCTATTTATTAACCTAAAACAAACGCGGCATAGTTACCTAAACACTCAGCTTGTCTCATTCCTAACATATAGAGCTTCATTACCGTTACAAAATCTTTTTGATTTTTAATTCTATCCAAGTTTGCAAGATGGTTATACTAGCAGAAGAAAATATAAATGGAACTGTAGAAACATGCATAAAAAGCTGAGAGCTGCATTGTGTGTTGTTACAGATGTTGACTACATGTTCATGTTCCTTCTTTATCTGTGAAGTGCAAAGAAATTCAAAAGAATTTGGTGTTGTAGAGGAAAATATTTTAAGAGCTGATAGATTACAACTAATACTGCTCATCAAGAGGACTCAAGCAGCCAAAATGTTCCTGCAAGTAGACACAAAATTTATGCTCAAATTGCACAACATACAACTGCATGCATCTTAAATGAGAGTACAAGGTCTCTGTGACAACATGTTGTTTGCAGCTCATTCAATATCTAAGCACTGGTTTTGCTGAAGCTCTTGTCTGCAACCAAGGCCGCCCAGCTCATTACGCTGCCTCGTATCATGAATGATGAGAGACAAAAGGTAGGTAGATGGAAAACACAAAAACACACACCATCCCAGCTTCATCCCTTTTCAAAAGCACAGCCACTTGACATGCAAACACACAAGGGCATGTAAAAAAAAAATAAAAAAAAATACACGACTACATAAGCATGAATGTGTGCACAGTGGTACACAAAGATGCATGTGACAACACTAACACACGCATGCATTCAAATAAAGGTCCACCATATAAAATCCTGGCAGGAGCACAGTAGGACACAGCTCAACTCCTCCCCTCTCCGCTCTACTTTCTTTCTTTCTTTTTTTTTTTGCCTCTTTCATCTCTCTATTAGCTCTGTCAATTGTTTATCAAAAGCAGCGAGGAGGCGATCGGAGCCGGGCATTTGAAAGCTCGTGCTGCGAGATCCATTTTAAAATTCATGACGGGTTAATGGTATGTTAGTGGCAACATTAGGACCCGGTGAGCTTGCATCGTGCTCATTCACATTGAAAACAGGCCGCTTCAAATGACTACTAAGCAGTCCTCATTCTGAAAGGTAATTCATATTGTAATTAACTTTTCAATCACAGCTGATTAATTAAGACAAGCCCTAGTCTGTAATTATGCATCTATTTTTGACCTACTGTGAATCGCTGGATATTCAAAGATTTCTGCAGCTGTGATTTAAACCGGTTTCCTCTCTACAAGTTAGTGATCTTAAAAAGCACATTTACACCTGACGATATTAAGCAGGCAGCGCTGACACATAATCAGTACTGATCAAAGGTTTAGATGTTTAGAAGGTATCTAAACTGTGGGTGGTCATTAACATTTGCTCAATAAGAAAACGACATCCTCCGCCCACATTTTTTAAAATCATGCTGGTTATTTGGGTCTCTGCTAAGAGGAATATCTCAAGGCCTGCTTTTCCTCTCATTCTGATGCACAATGCAAGGGTAGAGAAGCGCACTTGATGTTACCGTTCCCAACAAAATCCTGAGATTAATAATTCAGGGCGGCTGTGGGATAGCTTTGTTTTGTGTCCACTGAGACCAAGTCTTCTTCTATGAAAAACTGAGGAAAAAAAGAAAAAAAGGGGGTTGGAAAAGAAGTCAGAAATCTAGGCTGGGTCAAATTGCATCCAGCTGCCATTGTCATGCCCCGTTGGTATCCTTATGGTGTCTCTCTCTCTCTCTCTCTCACTCTCTCTCTCTCGTTCTTTGTTAATGCACAAACATGAACACACACACACACACACACACACTCACTCACACACACGTCCTTCTAACCCTCGCTCCTAGAGTAAACATACCCTCTCCATAACAGTGCGAGGTGAATCCGCTCATGCATCAGAATCTACCATCAAATATTTATCACCGAGCAGCAGTGATTTTGACCGTGTGCTCATGCTTTTGACAGCACTCGCCTGCTGCAATACTTATTGGAGTAAACACGGACAATCCAATATCGATGTTCTTTTGAACACTTGCGAAAGAACTCAAAAGAACGTCAAGCATACAATATAATCCATCAAAGCCTCACTGCATATTCTATAAGCTGTCAGACCTGCTGGAAAAAAGAAAAGACGTCACTGTAGAAAGCTGATTTAAGAAATAATTGGCAAAGGTTGTTTATTTTAATGTAAAGAAATTATACACATATAAATTCTTAATGGTCCATAAGTAAAGAGATGTTTTTGTTTAATGCATTTCCACTCAGCGGCTTTTGTTTTTAACAAAGAGAGCGAGAGGAGATATGTTAAGTATTTTATCCTCGTGATGGACACTTTCTCCAGCCACAGTTGAGATAAACATCATCTCTGAGCCTTGTCTACATGATTCATTTCATTTGCAGAACGTAATCATATCTGCATGCTGCATATTTGCTCGCTCCCCGTGACATTAGGCAATGTCTTCAACCAGCAGCTCGCAGCAAGTAACTCGAGTAACCTCGAGTAAATAAGTCGCTGGCATGGATCAGAAGACACATCTTCATGCTTGAGCAGACACATTTAAAATGCCACCAAAACACCGTCCCAGATTCTGCCCTCAGTCAAATGACATCAAGTGCTCACTTACAGGTCCCCGAACGCCCCAGTATGAAGCTAAATCAGCCAGCAGGCAGTACATGGAGCAATCAAAGAGATAAGCATTCCATTTAACTGGAGTAAAAATTCCACCCGCAGAAAGTTCTGGTGTCTTGTGTCGTCATACTGTGCCACTAGATTCAAACAACGAGGGTAACTAGGTCAATGCTATGTAACGCTATGTAAACTGTTCCACTTTACCCCTTGCTGGACTCCAAAAGGGAGTTGGCTGAGGTGTACAGGAGGAGGGAGCGCAGTGATTCAATGTGACAGTTATCAACATCCTCTGGCTAGTGAGGGGACAGAGCTGCACAGAGCTGCAGAGCCCCAGTAATGGCAGACTACAACGGTAAACAGGTAAGAAGATGACTCACGGTTAAACAGAACACAGTTTCTAAAGAGCACAGAGAAGAGCAAATCCAAGAGGGGGCTGAGATAACAGGCAAATAAGGCAACACACGTCCCTTCCTCCGTCAAAGATTTAATCTCACAACTTTGTCATTACCAGAGTGGGCATATAAAGTTCCAAACGTGGTCGCTCATTTTAACATTAATTCTAGCCTTTTGCCTTCAGATATGACACATTAAGTTTGATTTACCAGGCTGTGGACGTGGATGGTTTGAGCGCTAAAAGCTCTGCATTGAAGTCAGTGTGCAAAGTATTACTTGTCGTACCTGAGCTGAGTGAAACGGTGTCTTTCTCCCATGATACAACAGTGACGTAGGCCTCGACAGAAGCAGGGATAATGCACTTGAAGACGGCTACACTGCCTCTCATAGCCTTCTGGTCAGCCACTCTGACTGTGTAGGGTTCCCGTGAAACTATTGAACAAGAAAAAAAACATAAATACATGACAGTCTCACTCATCAGACATTAATTACAACATTACATACGTCTGTGGACAGACTGGGGCCCATGATGAAGCCCTCATCTAGGAAAACATACAGCAAGAGGGGCATAGGGTGTTGCCTCTGGATCAAGGGTGGGCAATCCTGGTCCTCCAGGGCCACAATCCTGAATGTTTTAGATGTTTCTCTCTTACAACACACCTGATTCAAATAATCAGGATCGTTATCAGGCTTCTGCAGAGCTTGATGATGAGCTGATCGTTTGAATCAGGTGTGTTGGAAGAGGGAAACATCTAAAACATTCAGGATTGTGGCCCTCGAGGACCAGGATTGCCCACCCCTGCTCCAGCATCAGAAATCTACTACAGATCTAAAGATTCCATAATAAAAGATACAAAACTGAGAACAGCTTCTAATTTTTTCAATTATGCTTTACAGAAAACATGTTAAACATTCTGTCAGGGGGGAGGTATGTCCAAATACTACAACACCCATCAGCCTGGACCTCCATTGCTGTGAAGGGAGTCAGAGGTGTTAATGTGACTGGTAGTGAATTTAAAGTACTTTGCTTTGTTACCAAATAAATCAAAAATTGACCCACAAATCAAAAGTAAATCCGTGCAGATTGGGTTGTCAGTTTTCTTTTCATTGTTGTCGTCATCACTGAATTTTTAACTGCCATTAATGGAGAACAAAGGTTTAAGCCTGGCAGCCGAATGTATCTTACTAGACATTACCATTGGCGTCTATGTACGCACACAGGCTTAAACCTGCGGAGTTTTATCAGAGAATTAGATATTTTTTAACAGAGGTGTTCATCTTTTTGTCTAGTGATTCAACTAAGAGACGCATGTGCTGATCCAAGTTGCAGATTTGCTTCACCTGTAAGTCAGGTAGAATGGTACACAGGAAAAATGAGTGGTGATTCAACTTCTGGAACCAGAGGTGCATATATAACTTCTATTTTACTACATTATATTGAAAAGACATCATATTACCAAAAATCTATCTCCATGTCATCGTGGCTCATGAAAATTACTTAATGAGCTTTTAATCCTTTGAGGTAAAATTTGAAGTCAGAGCTTGATTTTGGTCACATTTACAGCATTATACATTACTAGGCAAAAAATAAACAGAATCTGGCAGATATGGAGTGAAACAATCTTCCTTGTTTTTAAAGTCAAGAATTTCAATTATTGCAAAAAAATGACAAGCTATCGTTAATGACATCTTTATCAACAGGGAATCTCAATCTGCTGAGAAACAGATGAAAGCTACTTGTGACCCTTGTGGCCTGCATTAGCCTTTTTATGTTTGAGCATGAGCAAATCTTTATCAGGTGAAAGATATTCAGCCATTAAATTCAGATTAATCATTTCTATAAATCATGGTCTGAATGCTTTGAGCTTTCATTTTGTGCACTGGGTACATGACGGGGTTATTGTAGAAATGTATGCACAAACACTTTATTCATTTGTACCAACTGAACACATTTATTTCGTCAAATTAATCTCTCTTCACTAGACTTCACCACTGTGCTACCAAAAAAAGTAGCACTACTAGCACAACTATGTCTTGCATGTTTTCTTCTAGTGCAGTTTATACACATTTTTCTCTTGCTAGTTACAGCACCGGGCCCTCATCTGCAGACTCACCAGCTTTGATGTGGACATCCTGACTCCTAATCTTGCCAGAAGGGTTCTCGGCAGTGCAGTAGTACGTGTTGTCGTGGATCAGCTTGCTGAAGCTGGATGGCAGGAAGTTGAAGATCTGGAGGGTTCCATTTGGGTGGACGTGGCGGATGCCGGGGACATCGTAGATCTCCTCGCCGGTAGCCAAATACCACCGCAGCGAGGCAGGCGGCGCACCCCCAGCAGGACAGGGCACCGAGGTCCCTGTGGTGCTGGCAAATACTACCTCTTGCAAAGATGCATTGACAAAATATAAGCTGGAATGTAGGTCCTCACTGAAAACTGGAAAAGAGAAAACACAGGACGCTTGTTGTTAAGTTTCTGTAGTCATGCATTTCTTTATTGTTATTTCATTCTGTATGGGTCACTGTTCAACGTACGTAAGTAAAGTTTGGAAGCAACACGTTAAACTAAGTTCCCAAATGTCATCTGAACCAGCCAGTTTGACGTAACAAAAAATCAATTTTGCCAAAGATGTACTTTTGTTTATTCTTACATTTTTTGGTATTTGAGTATTAAACAGTTTGGTGAAAAGTAGAGAGCCCAAATTAGTATTCGTTCACTGTAAGTGCTTCTATTAATAGATCATCATCAGTCGTTTAGGATTCATCAACGTACTGTAATCCCATCCCTGGGATCTTGGGAACATTAAATTAACATAAACTACCATCAATTATGAAATAAGGTCAGCTGCCTTGATCATGTTCAAGCTTCAATTTAAGCCGGCATCACAGTAAAGTGAATGACATTAAGTGCAGTTTGCGCGGGAGCATTCTCTAGAGGAGAGGAGGGTAATAAATGTCAATGTTAGACCAATTAGCTCCATAGAAATCTACAGCTGTTTGATTTCAGAGTGAAGAAGCCAGGCCAGCACATGTTTGCAATCGGAGCTTCTCTGTGTGTGAGATACAAGAGTTTGTTTGTATTTCAAGCAAAAAAGACTTGTATATACAGTATTTGTGTTTGTGTGTATCGCGTTTGCCATCTCAGCCTGGTGACGAGGCTCAAGCTCTGCACTAAATGGCTTACAGTGGCACTGGCAGCTGGCTCGGACCCTCCCTGGGGAGAAAACATTTTAGCACTTCATAAATTCCTAACAAGGTTTCAAATTGCAGACATTTCCATCCTTTTCTCTGCTCCAGCAGCTCTAAACCAGCAATGAGACACTCCAGTGACCTGCTCGTGTACACACGCACATCCACACAACGCTCATTTGTTGTTAGAGATTAGGAATGCTCACTCAAAAATTATTAGCATACTAAAGATCAATACTGCAACACTTTTTTTTTTTCTACACAAATTTGTTGACATATTGGAGATCTGGACACTTGCACCATGTCTGAAATACAAATTACTCTGCAGTTTACAGAAACAGGCATAAAACTATTCACATAATGTGGACTAACTGGGGGCAGTTTTCATGAAAGCAGAGGGAGCCAGAAAAAAAAACTGATGATGGACCACATGCATTGTTAGGCTGTGTTAGATTTTGATGGCTACAAAAATATTTAGAGGAAAGCATGTATGGGGGGAAAAAAAGCATACTGTAAGTTATCCTGCCCCGAGAGATGCAGCAAAACAAAAATGCTTTATTTGGATGCACAGTCCAAAAGTCAGGTAACAGCCACCTAAGTGACAACAAGTGCATGGACGCACTATAATATGTGGCAAAAAGGTTCAAATATCTAATTTTTTAATAAAATAGGTTACAAATTTCCCTGAACAGGCAACTAATATCATGAGAGAGAGTGTGGTACTTTCTAAAGAAGAGGCAAGGGCAAGTTGTTTGAAAACAGAAACCTACCTTTTAAGCTAACGTTAGCTCGCTTAATTTAGCACTATACTCGCTAGCCCTTGTAGCTGGTTGTCGCTGTGACTAGCTAACTAGCCAACATAAGCATCAGCCAAACGTGGGGAAAAAAATGTGTAAATTGTGTGAGTATATACATTCAATATTTCGGGCATTAAAGTGTCTGCTACAGTTTATAGTGCAGTAGCCGAGAGAAAGAGACAAACAAACCTGAAGCTTTCTTTTGCTTAGCTAGCTAGCTCGCAGCTGCATTATAGGACGCTGTTGACGTTCCAACAGCTGCCTTCCTGTTTTTCATTTTTTTAAAAACCACACCGCTGACATTTATATTTAACATCAGTTACAACTAGTTTCAAGACGTATTCCTGTAGATGACACGCAGTGGTAATTTAATGTAATTTAATTTATTTTAATTAAACGTATTGTCATTGCTACAGTAACAGCAGATGTGGGTATTTTAAACACTGGAAGCCTGACATCCCCAGTGTAGTTGGTAACTTACTAATGCAGCTATTTTTACCCTACCTGATGTCCCTGTGCACTTTGAGGGAGGATGTATCCCTCATTTAAACATGAATTAACTTTGCATGCCAGTAAATGAAGCAGGTACCAATCTAAACAGCCTGCAGTGCAGTCTGAGGGTGCCTTCAGGTGCTGATGTGGGGGGAAAAAGTTTAAAGCACAGATAATGTAATGCAACACTATATATTTAGAAAACAGATTTTGGTTCTGTAACATAATTATCTTCTTTAACATGTCAGCCGTGACTGTAGCAAGGCAGTGTGATAACTATTGCTGAATTGAATTGAATTTTTTGGCCTATTTTTAACTATTTAATCCATCTGTTGTGTTACCTGTCTGTGTGTCGCTCTGCTTGCAGTCAGTCTGTCTGTATGTATTCTGATTCCATTTCTAAATGCTAACAATGCACATTTCTGGCTCTCTGCTGCATCGAGCTGTTTGTTTCTGCCATACGTGAATTGTACAAGGTGATGACTAACAATGTACCTCTGCTTCTGCACGTGTTTCTGTTGCAGGTTTTGTCTTTCAGTGTTTATTTGCAAGCATGAATGCATCAAATTTATCTGAAAAAAAAAGTGAAATAGGTGGCATCTATCTGTCTTTTTGTCTTTTGTGTTTATTACAGAGTTTCAATCCATAACAGTTTATGTAAATAATTCTATATTCATATATTCCCTCTTGTCAAAATGTAAAAAAATAGGATTCATGATGTAGTATTCTCTCACTAATAGAGGATTTCCCCCAGAATGGTTTATTTGATCCTAATCCTGATGCTAATAAACAATATGTATAGTATGCATAGTCTTTGCCAGCCATATACAAGGAAGACTGTGTAATTTTTGCAGAGTAAATCACAAATTAAAGACCAGTTCTTTAACTCTATTTGATTAAACTAAAATGTGAAGAAGTGCCGTGCACAGGCTCCCAGCAGAGGAACTTTTGTATACACTGCCGTATAGTCTCTCACATCAAAAAGTTTTAGCCAATTTGAATCTTTTAAAATGCAGTGAGATAGTGTGCTGGGTTCTCGATGGGTCTGTGGCACCAGCCAAGATGAAAATAATACATCAAAGTCATATTAAATTCTGATTCATTCTCTTTTTCCAGCTGGCACCGGGAGTATCAATCTTCTCAGTGCTCTGTTGATAATGCAGACCGGAGGTGGGAGGGGAGGGGGTCAAAAACCCCACCTGTTCATGGATGGTGCTCAAGGTTAGTGAGAAGGAGAAGACACTTTGAAATCACTCATGTCTGTATTTTTAAAACAGGCAGCTTTTACTGATTTATATCCAGAGGAGATTTTTTCTTTTTTGTGAATTCTAAAATGTGCTACTGATACTAAAGAGTCTGTAAATTTGGCTGATGCATTAGTATTGTAATATGTCAGCAAAACACTGTGTGGTAGTACTTTGATGCTATTGTATGTTGATATGGGGCGGAGGGGGGCATTTGCAAAAGTAAATGACATTTTTCCTACAAAATAATTTGCACAAATTAAAAAACACAATAGCAATTATTCATTTAAAATTCCAGTGACAGACACAACTGCCACACATCAAAGTTTTCTGCAAATACTATTTGGGTACTTAGTTAATTGATACTTTGAACATTACAGTGCTACAATAGCAAATGGCTTGAGAGAAGTATAGATCAAAGAAGTGTGTGGTAGCTTGGAAAGCTTCTATTCTCTGCAAGCATTGGAGAAATTGGATTAGGATTTATGCCACGGCTGTTTTGATATTCGCCTATTTCACATATGAAAAGTACGTGAGAGCAACTCAATTTAGACTGGCTGAGTGATAGCGAGATTGATTTAATTAAAAAAAAGAAATGGACTCTGGTGGAAGGGTGCATATCACTGCACTGCTCGTTTTCCTAATTGACTAAGCTTAGGAGCCAGACCACAAATGGTCCAATGACGCAGGTACATCACCCCCTAAGACCTCACAAAGAGCACCATGTCATGCCCCAACAAATGGCCTCAGGGCCCAACCACTTACTACATTGCCCGAGAGAAAATCAGTAATTGGCATAATTTTTCATGAGCTCAACTGTAAAGGTGAAATAAATGACACTGTTCAATAATGCATTATATGCATCTATAATTGACTATGATTTTTTTCCCACCAGGATATCTTCAGGGAGAAGGGAAGAAAGAAAAAAGCTGTTTCATCTAAACCTTGGTCATCAGAATGCAGCACTTTTTCTATTCATCCCATTTAAAATATGTGCTCTATTTTTTAATCTGGTGCTTACTGTTGTAGGTTCGGTTGCTATACTATGCTGTACAATGCATTCAAACCCACCATTGCAGAGATTCTAACTGATTTGTGCATTGTTGTGCTGCAGTTTCTAATGTTCATGCAGCTGGCTGAAGAAGTAGCCACATCATGGAGGGTAATAACTTTTATTATATACCCTTTATTAAACTAGTGTAAGGCTTGCAAAGCCAAATCAAGCAGTAGTGCTCAGGAGAGTACAAAGTTGCACAGAAATCTTGGCCAAATAATCAAAACAGTTGCCACTAATGTTTGTTTTTTCATGAATTTTAAGATGTGACACAATTACAAAGAGGATTATATCTTTAAAAAAAAATACCTTCAGTATGGTGTGACAATGACAAACAGGCATCAGGTCGTGTTATTATTTATATTTTTCATTTGGGGGCATGTTTGTGCCCACCAGTTGAATGAAAGACCAACTCTTCTTATTGCTCCATTTTGGTCTTCACTGAACACGTGGCTCTTCAGCTGCTCTAAATGCTTCACTATATCCATCAACTCATTGCTAATTGTGTCTGTCTGATGTTTGGTGCTGGGCAGGTAGCATCAAATGGGTTTTTATTTATTTTTGCCTCCTACAGTTGAATCCAACACTGATGAGGATGGAAACAATATTATTGAAACAGTGAGTTACAGAAAAATGACCTGTAGAGGGCAAGGGAGCTGCAGAGTCCGATTTTTGTGAGTTTATCATTATAAGAAGCATATGGTTCTTGTCTTTTCTCTTTTAACAAATATAATGAACAATGTCATGGCATGACTTCAAGCTGTGAGGCCTTAGATTAAACTTTTCCTAATATTAATAATAATACAAATGATCTGACATTCAATTAATCCAACAGCCATTAAATATTTGATTTTAAAAAAAAATGTTTTCATAGATAACAATCATGAAGGTGTGTATTAGAATCATTTTTTCTATAGTTTGAATGCTGCATTACAGTGTATTACATATCTGTACAGTGCTGTAAATACAGTCTGTAACTGCCGGACATTTAGAAACCTTAAACTTAAGCACACACTTACTTGTTCCAGACTAAGGTAAAATGTCGTTGTAATCTGTTGTCTGTTTTTCAATATTACACAGGAAAACTTATCACAGAAATCTGGTTTTATCTGCGTTGAACTGTTTTACACATTGATTACACTCAGATGCTCTGATGATGTGATTTGGGGAAACAACAGCACAAGTGATTTCACAAAGTTACTACACAATATGACAACAGCTATGGCTCATTATCATCACAGAACTGTGATCCTTCACACTATAGAGCTGCTCAATTGACAGGGTTTAACCAACCACGACAGTGAGTTTTCACAGCTAGTGGGGCACTTGATTTAAGTAAGCATGCAATTATTACCAATGGAGACAAACAGATTACAAGAAGGAGGACGTTTCCACAAAATCTTTAGTCCTGAATTCACTGCTTAATTATTTTGAGGAAAACTTTCAGTCAGAGATCTGATCAAAGCTAGTTAAAGTCACTTTGAGTCTATGCTATGTTTAACTCCCTCATATACCTGTAGTATTTAGTGAATTGTCGCAGTGCCACATGGGAAGCCTCATTTCATAGTTACATATTCTGTCTTTCATGCAGCTGTTGGCTACACTCACTGACATGAGAAGAAGAGAGAAGAGCAGAGAGCAAACAAGAAGAGGCAAAGAGAGAATCAGAGAGACAGTGGGATTGATTCAGTTTCCCATATTTCAGAGGGCACTTGTGTTGCATCTGTTGAGCGAGCAGATCCATTGTCTGAGTTGTCATCGCCACCACGGCAGGGGGACTCGGCACCGCACGTAGCGTGGCACCAAGTGCCTCACAGTGACAATGTGACAGCAGGAACCTTGGGTAATTAAAGCAGCTCTCTGCTCTGTGCCCTCAGGGCAAGTCTGCCTGGGATGTGGAGATCATACCTGGCTCACTCACATTCAAGACTAACAGTAGCTAGAGCAATTTTCCACCTTAACAAAATTCCTATTCCTGCCCTGTGGATTCATGAATAGCAGCACTAGTGTGATGTATGCATGCTAAAGCATGTGATCAAGCAATCGTATGTTCCCAGCAGCTATATATAGGGCTTTGACCTGTGCATGACCCACATTTCAAATACAGCGTACAGGTATACTCCCCTTTGTTTAATCTGATTAAAATGGTTAAAAAACATATGTTACCAAAGAGAATTTTGTTGGATAAAGTCAAGTAACATATGGTAGAAAGAAGTTCTGATAAAGTCTGACGATAACCAGTTGGGGCCAGGGATTCCAGTATGAGTAAGCATTCCCACTGATCTGATCTGCCCAGAGGCAATACAGCATGCATGGAAGTTAAATGACTGTATTCCAATTTGCTCTCATGAATATTAAGCAGGGCTGTGACAGTAGAAAGGGCTGGCTGTACGCAAGCTGCTGATCCACACCGACAGATCTGTCCTCTGATGTCTAGGAGGGGCGGGCAACGCTAAAACGAGGCCCCCACAGCAGATGAGCCTCCTCCTCCCTGGTCTATTTCCATGTCTTAAATGGGCCAGAGTGGCTGCCTGTCTCATCAAGGGGAAGCCAGAGACCCTGGACAGTTTCTCAGTTAGTAAAACTGAGCAATAAAGACATTGATGTCTAAATTATGCTGCTGCTGATAATGATGATGAGTGCACAAGAGTGGATCTGATGAGGGATCACACTGTAGCAAACTATAGCAGCTCCCTCTGCTGCTGCTGCTGATGAATAAAAACCTCCACGAGTAGAAATCTAATATTGCTATGTGAGCAAACTAGAATGTGGAGGGAATCCTATGTCTGTAATAAAACAAAGATTACATTCAAAGTGTCGCATAGAAACACTGAATATTTACAGTGAGTGTGATTTTACCATGTGAACTCAGAAAAGAATGCTGCTGAACCACAGCAGCTTTTGTAATTAGAGAGAACTTATTACAGATTATTTAAGATTTCAACACCTGCAGTTTTACCTATTAATTAAAATTATTTTCTAATTTTACCACAAACTGCGGGGAGAAGCACTGCAGTGTTGCCTCTCCTCAACCCAATTAACAAGAATAAAAACTGTGTATTTATAGAATAGCTAATGCTAATCCTTCTGACAAACAGGCCTAGGCAAATATAATTATAAATATATTTTATGGCTGATTTATTCAAGTGAGGTGCGACATTGGTAGCATGCCACATGGGGTAATACAGAGGCTGATAAAAAAGAAGGTTCGGATTTCAGTTGGATGTATTTATGCTGGTGACAATCACACACTATATATATATATATATCGCACTAAAGGGTTTTTGTTGCAGTTACATCTAAGAGTCAAATCAATATGTACTGAACTATTCCGTGGTACTAGGTTTGTAGTCAAATCAAAGTCATAAATCTTTTTTTTTTAATTCCATCCTTTATATAGTTTGCCAAGTGTAATGCCAAAATGCTATGCAAACAGTAAAGTTCATCACAACAAGATTTTATTGCTCCAGAGCAGAGTTTAGAATTTTGTTTGAAATGTATAATTAGTGTCTTTCTGCATGTCAGTGAGGTACCACAAAAGCTTTGATGAGTGTGCATATTGTTACAGTTAAGCACATCCACAGTTCAGGGTTGACTCTTTAAAGATGACAAAACTAGGAATTTAATTTAAACACAGTATTGGGGTAACGCCAGAGAGTGCTAACAAACACTGATCAGCCACAACATTAAAATCGTGGATGATGATGTAAATAACTTTGACCATCTTGTTGCTATGCCATGTTCTTTTGGGAAACTTCGGGTCCAGACATTCATGGACTAACTTTGACATGTACCACTGACCTAAATATTACAGTAGACCAACTGCTCCATGGTAGTTGCCTCCCCCAGCAGAGTAATGCACCCTGTCACACCACAAAAGGAACGGCTCGAGGAACACGACAAAGAATCCATGGAGTTGACCTGGCCTCCAAACTCCCCATACCCCAGTTTGATCAAATAACTGTGAAATGCCTCAGAACAAGCCCTATCCATGAACGCCTCACCCCACAACCCACAGCAGCCAAAGGATACCCTGCCAACATTGCAGTGCCAGACACCAGATGATACCCCCTGAGGCCCTGGATCCATGCAAGTAAGTCCAAGTTGTAAGTGTACTTAAATAAGTAGAACTGCACCCAATAGTCTGTGTCATTGTGGTGCCATATTTTGGAGAATGACATACCTCAGTCAGGTCTTTGTCTCTGGCCCAGTTTTCCAGTAAGCAGTGAACGTCAGAAAATTCTATCCTTTAAGACTCTGTAGTATTATACTTAAACAAGTCTGATTGAGACTTGAGTGGATATAATCGAATAGCCTCCAAACTAATCTAATGGTCAGCATACGCTGTCTTTCTTGATAATACGATTAAGCAGCAACGTTCTCATTGAAGAGATGCCTGTTGGCAGAGGCCGTACCTCAGTTAGACAAGTAGACGTGGCTCATACTAGACAACCAACCCTATTATGTCATCAAACATTAAGGTTAAGGGTTTTCAGAAATGTTGCTGCTGTTGGTGTCTTCACATGATGGCTGTCCACCTGCATGCCACCCAAGGTAATGCTATGTGCAAGGAGGTTTCAATGTTCATGGGCGTTTGAGCTGTGACATGAGGGGCTGCTGAGGGGAATGACCTGACACCAACAGCCTTTGGCCCTCAGGGATTTTATTTCACTTGTGGTACCTGAATCTGCAAGGTAGTCATGGCACACCTTGGCAAAATGGTGGCAAAGCGCGTTTTTCTGGTTGCTTCTGCTGAAGAGCCATAGCAAACAGCTCACCTCATTTCATCGCCAAGAACCAACTCAATACACATATTTTTCAAGGATTTAAAAAATAAAGTAAGTCATTGCAGAAAAGTAGTACTGCAGTGATAGTAGTTGAGAACCAACCCTAAAGTTACTTTAGATCTTGTAGAGGTGAATACAATTGCAACCAGGATTATGTCCTGTGGCAACATTTTTTTGGACTGAACACAGTGCTACATTTAAATACTTCATGTAACGTAGTAAAGGAGGCTGATCAATGCATAAAAGGCAGGACTTTGACACTGGAGCTTTCCATCCGGAGTGGTTTGGTAGAGCAGTAAAAGCACTTTGGTTAGGCTAAGGGAAAGGCTGTGGTTTCAGTTATACACTAATAAAGTAAATATATCCTCTGTCAAGTGTAAAGTTACTGTGGACTTGTTCAATATCTGAGGCAAGACGTTTTTTTTCCGCCAATATCAACCACGCTGAGTGCATAAACACAAGCACAACAGTTGTTATTCACTGCGTATGGTAGCTGTGAGCAGATTTTGTATTGCAAGACACTGAAAGAAAAATAAATGTAAGTTATCATCAGTATTTATGATTTACAGGACCGGTCAGTATCCACATTTCAGGATTAAACAGATACAATCATAAAAAAATGTTTGATTGAAATAACTGTTCAAGGAGCAATAGAAATGAATAAAAAGAATTTTCTTTTGCACATGAGTCGTTTAGTAATTTATGGAGAACTCTGTATTGTATTTGTTTTTCTTTCACTAAGTTTTACTAATCATCACTTATTTGCTTGATTATTTTGCCACTTGCTCTTCAGCTTATGTTACTTTTTTTGTATTCTTTATTTCTATCTTTTTATGAGCCATTGGTTCAAATTGCACGACTAGCACAAACCCTGTTACACTAGCTGCTTGTTGGTTCCTTCCTACCTTTTTCCACTGCACTTTTAAACTCTGTGCTTTACAAATATTCAGCTCTTCCCGCTAATATTGTTGCAGGTAATAATGCCATTATGAAGCCACAGTGGCCCCTTGAAGATCCACCGCTGTCCGTGTTTTGTCCATGAGACGTCTGTGACCAGCAGCTGGTGGAGTGTGTTAATGTTGATGTCACAGCAGCTGGCTGCTCTCATCCTGTTAGCTCTGCCTGCCATTATCAGCCCCCCACCACCCCACTCCACCCACCATCACCACCACCGCCTCCCCCTTCTCCTCCAAAGCTGCTGCAACTGCTGCTGCGTGCCATGCTCATTTTAATACTCCAGACTCATTTGACCGTCTTTATGGACTTATCATATTAAACATTTATCGCAGCCATTTCCCTAAACCAAGCATGTTTATTCAACACTTAAGGGACCACAGCACGGCTCCTTTCAGCACCCCCTCCTCCCCACCCCCCACTACACACACACACATACAAACACACACACACACACACATCCTTATTTTCTCCTTTTCCTCATTTCTCTCCGTTTCTCCTCCTCTCTCTCCCTCAGCCCCCCGGCTTGCTTTATTACAGCCCTCCTTCTCCATGTGCCACTGCCTGAATAAAAAGGAGAGATATTTTTGTACAATTTCTCCCTTCTTCTTTCCGGTCATCCTTTCCTCTGGTGGCTGGGACACCAGGGGACTCGTACCGTCTGAAGCCAGGCAGCCAAGCAGACACAAATGTATTCTGAGCATTTAGTACTTTGGATGAATCGGGTTTTAATTTAATCATCTGATCAAACACTAATTAGCATAATCACTTGTGGGGATGGATGGTCTAGATAGAGAGACACAGAGCAACACATAATAGACCTCGTCTATGTGTTGCTAAGTGTCTACGGGACACTTAGCAACACATACATGACTGCTACATGCTTCTAGGGACCCATGCAGGGTTCTGTCCAAATTACCTCCCTTTGTACGAACAATAGAGTCGATTCTCTGTTTTCTTCAACAGCACAGCCAGTGCAGAATGATCTATTCACTGCTGGACTACCTTACAATCAAATGCACTGCTGCCAGGCCCTGTGCCCTTTTATTTGATCTTAGACAAGATGGCTTACTGCAGCATCGCACCTTGGTTTGAGCAGAGCAGGTCTGGGAATTCTAGGAATACCACAAAGTGCTAAGATTATTGACAATGCACTCAGTCTCACACCGGGCCGGGGGATCGATGAGTGGCTGGAAGGACATAAATCAGACTCCTGTGGCTCCACTCCATGTCACACCCTAACCCACCCACCCAGCTCCCCAATTAAACACACACTCAGATTGGTTCGCATGCACACAGGAACACACCCTCGTGAAACCTCCTCATATATGGAGGTACTTGCACATGCACATAAACACCAGCAAATACACAAATAAAGCACCCCACTTTACACATCTCACACATACATGCACACACTCTCACACACCTTACCAACAAGATGACAGCGCTTTAAAAATGGCCGGCTAAAAATAACCGCCACTAACTTGGTCTTAAATCTTAGCATCTGTGCCAGGTTTAAAAATAAAGAGCAGTGTCGAGAAACCAAGCTGGACCCATTTGTCTTTCTGTCACTCTGTCTATCCAGCTTTGCCTCCTCCGTTATCCCTTAGCCTACTTTAATATTCGGACTGCGGAGCATGAGACACAGGGGCAGACGTGATGGTGAAATATCTCCTGGAAATGCAGTCTTGAATAATCTGATTGAGATGTGAAATATACAGCAAAACTACGATGGCTGGAGAAACTGCAGAGAGGTCGAAGAGATATGTGGTGTGATTTGAAAAAAAAAAAAGAAAAGAAAATGTCAGTGTATAAGAGAAGCCCATGAAATGTGAGAGGAGAAAGCCCAGCTCAAAGGCAGCTCTAGAGAGAAACAGACAGGCTGGTAGACTGTTAGTGAGCCACAATACATCAGGAGCATGCATCATGCTCAGGCCAGAGTCGCGGGGATCAATTCAGCCTTGGGCCACCGAGTGTGTCGAGTTCAAAGCCTGGCCCTGGTATGTGGAGGACTGGATTAAGAGGCAGTATTTATGAGGTCCAGCGTGAATGTTTGTCTTGGTGGGTGATGGATAGCAAACTCATCACACCTCCGCCACCTGTCTTCCACAATGAACAAAAGCTCTGGCGGGACACTCACCACAAGGACTACGGGCCTTCAGAGCTCGGGATGCAACACACACCCAGCAGAGGGTAGCAGGCATGAACCGCTGGCACGCTCTAACCAGAACATAAACTCACCATATCGTTTAAATATGTGTTTATAGATTTGTCCAAATAACTGTATAGCAGTGCAGAGATGTACAACTCACTTAATGACATTTAATACTAATAGATTTTGTCAGCATTTTTTTTTTTGAATGAAAGCATAATTGCTGCCAAGATTTTCTTCAATGGCAGCATTTCTTCTACATTAACATGCTATGCTAAATTATAAAGTGCAGGATTTTGTGGCAAGTGATCATCCTGTAACTTGATGTGTCAAAGACCCCCTTTGGGGAAAATCAAGCGGTTCACCTTGTTAACATGTCCATGTCGTGTTTTTATATGACAGAGGACAAAAACTAAGCAGTCAGCATCATGGCTGAGCATTTCCACCTTGACACTGCAGTACACTGATGACAATCTCAAAAACACACATTCATATGACCGGGATTTCATATGTAACAAACCTGATGAGCAAGCAGGGTGGGGCTTTCTGTGTTATTATTCTTATTCAGAATCGGTTTCAGCTCTAACAGTTTTGCAGTGTGTGAGCAGAGTTGTGGGTAACTATTGCAAGACATTCTCAGAAAAACAAATGCAGGGAAGAGTTGTATGTGAGCTGGTGTGCTTAAGTTGCCCAAGTAGCGGAGGGCTGGATGTACTTCATAGATCTGTACTTTCTAATAGAGGCAATAGTGTAAAGTTATATCTAAGCCATTTTAAGGCTGGAAGGGATTAATTTCATGGTATGTCCCTGTGTGAAAAATGTCCCACTATGTAACTTTTGGTACACAAAGATGAGTTTTTAAAGGTTCAATCAATGATCGGACAGGGACTTTAAATAATATTTTCACATTATGTTAAAAAGGAATCATGAAATTTCTCACAAAACACATTTCTTCTTGTCAATTCTAAGAAACAATAGTGGTACAAAGCAAACAGGATAGGGAGGACATATTTTTGACCAACATGACCTTTTATATACTTTTATATTATGTGATGTCAACACAAGCTCATAAAACATTTGAGAGAGATTATAAACACATGCTTAGAATGCAGCATATTTAAAGCATTTTCGGATACACCAGACGGACAAAATACAAACACATTCTCAATTAAAAATTTAAAAGATATTTTCTCACAATACAATAAAATTGCATGTAATACATTAAACTGCTGTTTCATTACTGCAATCCTAATTGGATCCAACATATTCAACCCGTTAAGCAATGATTGCAACTGGGATTTGTTTTGAGTTTTGTATTTAACACTGACCTTGTTTTGTTGATCAGAGTCTCTGTTGGAAACATAGATCAGGCAACAGTTGAATACGAGGTTCTGATTCTTATTAAATCAGAATCAGCATCTAATTATTGATGTCGTTACATCACACACCACAAACAACAACACTGAAGGATAAATGTCTAAAAGTTCTTCTTTAATTTAACATATGTAAAACAGACACAAGACATATCATTTGTGATGGAGTTTGAGTTATTCAAAATTGTAGCACCACAATTTTATTCTTTCCTGCACATGCATGTCAGTTCCAAATATTGGCCATCGAGCTCCTTGATTATTACTCATCGCATCAGTCTGAGAAAACCATATCAGTTGACTCGTACTCTTCACATAACTGTCTTGGCTTGTGGGTCAAGAAAAGAGTTGCAGGACTCTTGAATAGTCATGCAGAAAGTCACAGGTCACAATCTCCTGTGCCAAGATAGAAGCACCTCTGTACAAGAGAGAAGTGCCTCTTTCTTGACTTAGCCTGTTTTAAACTGTCAAATAAAGCTTTTACACCAGTTCCTCTGCTACAGCACCTGTGCTGTGCAGCACAGTAATATAACATGTCACTTTGACAGGTGCTGAGTGAATTAAAAACATCCTCTCTACTGAGAACCCTGTCTGAGAGGGAAACCCCCGCCAGATGTACTACAACCTCACTTTGCACGCATGATCAAACACCTACATCTGGGTGCTGAGGGCTTTTCTGCTCTTCCCTGCAGATGCTAAATGATATCGTTAACATTTTAATGCAAGAGACATTTACACGCGGGCTTGCGCAATTACACCTCCGATTCAGTGAAATCCAGACAGACACAGTGTGATCGGTAATTAGATTTTACATTGGGTGAAACGCAGCACACACACTCACATACACACACACGCAAGTCACCAAAGCTTCGTCCTAATTAGAGAGCTAGACAGGCTCGAGGAGGTACGGTACAGTAGACTAGCCCTCATTATACAGCTGTATGAACTAGGGGTTATCTATTATGATCACACATCAGGGTATCCATTACCCAACATTAGCAGCCCTTTCAACTGGAATCACGCGCAGAGTTCAAAATGTAACCCAACAAACCCTCTTATAACTCACACAAGTGAGTCAGAGTTAAGTGGGTTTGTAAACTTAATTTAGCCCATTAGATATTCATATCAGAGTAAGGCTGCACAAGATGATCTATCACTTGACTGTACGCTACGTGTTTTCATGGGGTAATTTAATTTCATGAGCTATGATACCGCTTGTGCAACCAAACCCTAATTGGTAATTAGTAAACAGACTAATGGCTGTGAGTGCAGACGTAAGGCTGGTCAGGTTTCACTACACTGCTTTACACAGCCTATGAACGGACACTGCAGCCACTGGGCGGCCACTGATCTTTGGACATCCTGACAGAGACTTGAGAATCACCTCACAGCTCCGACAAATGAGCCTCTCATCAGCGACCTGCCTTCATGTAGATTTATCACCACGCAAACACCAGTTCCCCCTTTCTGCTTCAGCCAAGTTCAATCTCTGTTTCCACCTCAGTCTCCGCAGCATTTCCATCCTGTGTTTCAGGTTGCTAGTAATATGGGGTCATGTAAAATTGGCAGACTAACTGATGTTGGCAGCTATTTACTGTACTGTAAGCGACACTGGGCTTGATGCTCTGAAAGAGCTTTCTTATTTCATAGTGGATGTGTGTTTAGTACAAGAAAGGTCACAGCTAATTGAGATCAAAATTTGATTGCCTGATTTCCTGACCTCTGTGTAAATGTTCATTTATTGAAGACATACGAGATAAGTCCTTTTTAAGCGTCAGGTTAAGCCGCACGTATGTCTACAAATCATCATAGTCTTTGTGGGGACTCTGTGAGCAGCCTTGTCTCATTATATCTTTGCAATGAGAATTTGAATACGCCAGTTTAGCTTGCTGTGGTTTTGCCTAGAGGCAGCTTTCAGGCAGAGATATTTAATGTTTCCTCTCCTGTACTGATGACTGAATTTATAGATTCTACTTTGATAGGCACAAGAAATAGCAAAAGCATAAAGTCTTAAACCGAATACAAAAAATAATTATGCCTGTTGGCTGGGGAACGTGTCAGATTTACCATTTTAATTTTTATACCGTGTGGAATCAAAAGAGTAAGAAGTGAGATTGTCTTTTGCCTCCTCTTGATAATGGACAATGAACTGCAATTATTTCCACGATGAGAGCAATTAAAATGGACATTTGTGAGCATTGTCCAGGTGTGTATCTGTTTCCCCTTTCATTAATAGGTTCCAGAGTTCGTTAAGCTGACAAAGGAACCCTGAAAACGCCGGCGAGACACATGGTTGTCATTTGGGGGGATTTTCATTATGCTGCTTTCTTGTGTTTTCTCTCCTCCTCTGACCTGGAAATTGTTCCCCCTCTGCCATCATGGAGGATCTCCAAATCTCTTAAACATATCTCAAGTGCACAGGTGCATCCTATAGCTCACATCCTCAAGAGATGCAAGCGAGGGGAGCAGGAAACACAACGAAAAGCCACCTTGGTCACACACCTGTGGACACGCTGATGTAACAGGATGCGATTAGCTCCAGGTCAACTACTTCCGGACCAACTCGGTTTGCCACAACAGTCACAGCTTCACATCATGATCACCATACAGTCTCTTATTTCCTGAGTCTGCCATTTTGTAGAGACGTCCAATTTGCGAGGACTTATTACCCCCAACATTGTGGATGAAAATGATCCCACCCTGCAATGTGGAACATGACTAAACGGACCAACCACCACCACAGATTGTGACTGACATGAATAATTGTTTTATGGCCACCAGACGACAACACACCATATAGCTTTTCTACCCCATATACTGAGGAGTGAATGGGTGAATGTTTTAGGACGCAGCCCCTGACACCCATTAAGGAGGTTACCATAGAGACAGGCCAGTGAGCACGTGATAGGCCCAACTCTGAAACAGCAAGAATTGTCTGGAATCCAATCTCTGTGCTGGCTTCTATCTACAAGGTCATTCATTCATTCTGACAACGACTGCTCAGCCGATGAACACCTCATTTTCATGATAATCAACAAAACATCCAGCCACAGAGGACAAAGTCGTACGGCTCGGCTCCTCGACAGTGATGGAGAAATCGAATAAAAATCAACAGCAAGCGCTAAAAACGTATACATAAAAAAAGGGTTTAAAAAAAAAAACATTGCAGCGCAAATGACAAACACAAAAAGTGTAATGTCTGCACTCAACGCTGTCTGCTGCTTAATCCCTATCAGTTGTTTGCCAAGGGCCTCCTCAATAATCCCTTATGCAATAAACGGACACAATCTTGCATGGCAGTTGATCTAATGTCAGAGTCAGATGATTATGATTAATGAGGATTCCTTATTGTTCCTTTATGAGTTTCAGCACAAGCTGGGCTGAGGGAGATACCATTTTATGTGGAGTCAATGTCAATAAACGGCACCGACTGAGGGTTGCCTCAGCACTGAAAAAGCGTCGACAGAAACAAAAATCCATTTTGAAGCCTTATTTTATCATTCCGGCCAGAAGGGAAAATCCATTTTGGGGACACACCATATCATATAACAGCCCCTTGATGCGGTTAAATGTATTCATACCTGTAAATCCCCATTTCCACAATTTTTGCTTTGTGAATTCAGCTTTTTTTTTTTTTTTTTTTTTTTTGACCCTTTGATACAAATGCATCCAACGGTTGGCTTGTTTTGTTCCAATATGCGAACAATCCCTGAATCTTGTCACCCTGGTGTGTTTTTCTTACAGTCATGTTTCCATTTTCCTTCCTCTCCTTCTTCAACTCTCCCTTTTTCTTTGCCTGTTTTCGTACACACCCAGTCAGCCATAATCCCTCCCTGTAGAAGGGACTCTGACCAATAAGTGAATACAATAAACTGTATCAATTTTCCACTATTGATTATAGATACACTATATGAGCACACAAATATGCGTGCACGGTATCGGCCGCATGCATGTGTGCAATGGTACACATGCATGCGATTATACATGTGTACAAGAAAACGCAGATAAGACGCACAACCACATCTGGGGTGTTAGAATCAAGTATTTGAATTTAAATTTATTTAAATTTTTTGTGTGTGTACTTTTGCGTTTCCTGGGGGGAAAAAAGGTGACCTTTGTGGAATGTGTCTCATCAAAAACATTACATTTTTTAAATCACTTACAAGAACACTTTGTACTAATAGAGCTCGTTTTCTCTCCACAAACTGCATTTAAAGGTGAATAACGTAAAGCTGCATTTAAATTTGGCTGTGGAAATGTTGCTAAAATTCTGACGGAGCCATGATTAGAATTCAATATTTTTGAATAAAAAAATTATTCAAATGCAAATATGGATCACTGAATTTAAAATATCAGTGTGAATTCACCATTTTGATGCTTTATATTCATTTAGGCCATTTAAAACTTGATAAAAATGTTAACTGTGGCAGAGGGGGAAAGGGTTAAACCAAATGTCCATTATATCAAAGACGTCACTTATTACTAAGGGCCACAGTGGAACAAGGTTGTGACAGAATAAGTAACATTAGGCATAAAATAAAAACAGATGCAAGTCAGATTCATCAGATGCAAATTCAAAACAATTAAAACTTAAAACTAGAAAACCGAAATCAAGACAATCAAACAAATTAATTACATAAAAGCTCAAGCAAGTATAATTTATCCCTTTTTATTTCATCTGGCTGAGGGTGTATACCTGAAGGCCAGAGATGTGTCTAATGGTTTGTAGGGGAGCTTGAAGGATTTAAAACGCAATTCATGCCTCGCCCGTCTCTTTCCCTCTATCAAGGGTGTCAGCCTTTTGACAACCATATAAAATCCATTTCATGTGGGTCACAGGTGACCTCCATCCTCCCTCTTTAGTCACTTAGCTGTCTACCAGTGATTTGCCTTCTGCAGTAGGTAATGAGCACTAATAAAAAAAAATAAAAATAAAAAAAAAGACTGAAAAAAGAAAACAAAAAGAAAAAGCAAAGATGAGCAGGTAAAACTTACCATTCAAGATGCTCTGGAAAAAGATAAAAGCCAATATCCACATGCCCTGCTCCGTTCAATCCCCCCAAGCTATGCTTTCTCTTCTTCCTCCGACCGGTGCCTCCCTGGGTTTCTCTTCTGTGCGCCTGGGGTAAGGTTAAACATTTGCCACTGTCTTGAAGCAAACCGGTCCAAGTATCTACTTTTAATATCTCGTTCCTACTTTTTTCGTTACACTGATTTTCCTTCTGAGCTGTCTTTTTTGCGCTTGGACCATAAATGAGCCTCTGTGATTGTCTTGTGGAGAGCTGTGCTCAGACTCTCCTCCTCTGCTCCGCGTCTTGCTGCTTCTCCCTGTTATTCAAAAGGATGCTGAAGGGGTGAAGCCCAGGTGTGTGTGATGCTGAGTCAGAGCCGGGTAAGAGCGGATCCTGAAACCATAATGAATTCCCCCCAAAACTGGCTAAACTAAAATCTTTGAAGAAGAAAAAAAAAATGTCAGAAGCTCCGATTTCCTAAATATAACACTGTCTGACGGATCATCCTTGGGGGTGAAAAATCTTATTTTTTTTAGAAAATTAAAAGAACTAAAAGAGCAAAGAAGCAAACAGAAGGGAGAGGGTGGTAGTATAAGAATGAAAAACAGGTTTTTTTCTCAGACTCCAAAGTCAGATCATCTCCATCGCCTCTGTGCGTCCAGCAAGAGGCGAGTAAGCGCATCTTCCCCGCTGCCGCTCTCTAATCGCACCACACTGACTCTCTGAGCATTACACAGAATAACCCTCTCCCCTGCCCCTGCAGACGCTTTAATTCCTCATTGCCTTAAAGGAGCAGAGGCGGCTACCGGTCGGTCCTGAGGGCAGGATACTAGTGGAAGGTGGGAGAGTGTGAGAGCACGCAGCGAGCGGGGCATTTGCATTAAGGAAATGAGCTGCACCTGACGCACCGAAGCACCAAGGATTTTTACGCACGGAGTTGTCTCGGCTCAAACGGAAAGCGCTGTCTGCTGGTGTGCAGGTGTACTCAGGATGCAGCATTATATACCAGATCTGGCTTGAATCATGTTCAGAGGGTGTTTCGCTTATGGATT
>NW_007577793.1:606905-647531 GCF_000690725.1 Stegastes partitus
TCACCAGTGTCTGCTTTTTGAGCTACTGCTACTCCCTGGTGTATATATATATATATATATATACATACATATATATATATATATTAACTTCTGTTTGATTTATTCAGCAATTGCCTGAATGAAATTGTTCTTTCATCACCAGTGTCTGCTTTTTGAGCTACTGCTACTCCAAGATTTATGTTTAATTGAGTAAGAGGATAATGTTACTTACTTTTTTTTTTTTTTTTTTTGCCTAAGCTGTAAGATAAACCAAAACAAGTTTAAGTCTCTGTGGTGCTAAGGAGAAAACAGTAGTGAATCAGGGCAGTGGGTCAGAGATCCTGCCTGTCATTTAAAGTGGATTAGGAGGACTGTACTGGTGTTTCAGCTCGAAATTCTTGGCATGGATGAGCAAGTTAGTTCATTAGCTGCTGCAGACTGTGAGATATGATCATTTGCAACACCAGCCGGGCTGCAAATTTAGCTTTGTCTTTCCTTTCCAGGTGCACGATGCCATTCTTAGCATCGTGTTGTACTTGTATTTGGTTGAATATTGCACTTTACATAACAAAGTCTTCATCTTCTTCTTCCAATGAGACATTTTACAGGGGGAAGTGATAGTAGCTCAGGGGCATCTGTTTTCTTTTACTTTTTCTGTAAAGTTCAAGGACTGTGTGTGTGTTTGTGATGCCAACGGCAAAGCCATAAGGGTGATCAAACAGACCAAAAGTGCATGTAGCTTTCCTTGGTCCACCCTTCAGCGATGCAAGAGAAAGAAGTTTTTTTTTTGGGTGACATTCTCAACCTGCAAAGACAAACAATCCTCAAAGAGGAAGGGAAAAAAAAAATCTGACTGTAGGTTCAAGGGATTGAGAGAAGGATCCGTGGCATTAGAGGGTGCCATCTGACATTTTAGGGGAAATGAAGCATTGGCATAATCTAGCTCAGCAAACAGGATTTTATGAGAAGCCGAAATTAAAAAATTGAAAAAAGAAATGAATAAATAAAGTAATGCAAATACAAAAGGTTAAATGTGTTTGCATGGGATGTGAAAACTAATGCGTGGTGTCATTTAAGCAGATAAGAGGAGTGTTTCGCCCCAGCACATGGGCCAGGGTAACATTTCCGAGGGGGCTATGTATTGTGTGTACAGTATATACACCCTCACACCACTGTACACACACTCTATACGTGGGAGACTCCCAGTATAAGCACAGTTTCACAATCTGTGTTTGACAGCAAACAAACACAGAGTAACATCAACACTGACCAAATGACCTTAACAACAGCCAAATGACATATATCATGTTTGAGCAAAGTATAGAGGTTTTATTAGTATCATTATATAGTATACAGTATTATTATGTTCTAAATCAATATTGGTTTGAATAATTACGACACTTTATAAGCCACATTTGATCCCTATATAGATGATAATATTTGGTTAGCACAGGTTAATCACCCTTTCACTTTAAAAACCATAATTAAAAAATAATTGCCTCCCTCTCCTCTGTTTTTAAAAATAAAAAAGCTGTGAGGGAAGCTTTTAATACCACATGCACAAAGGTGCAATCGAATACACATACAGGGATCCCCGAGACATAATAAATAACAAGAACAACAACAAAAAAGCATCACAGATACAAAAAGAGAAAAAGTAATTTTGCAGATAGAAAGATCACATTTAGCTGACAGTGGACATAGAAAGAGATTGAATGTTTCAGCTGGTGGCACACAGGCTCTTCCATCCTTATGGCGAACAGGTGCTGGTGTCTATTGCTTACACCAGGCGAACAGCTGTACAACTGAACCAACTACTTGTGATGTGAAAGACAATACCTTGATTTTCACTGTGGAGACAAGAGCCCTGACCTTGTGGCCAGTGGGCTGAGGTATTCGGTGGTAAAACCTAATAGGTTATATTCAGGCCTGTAGACGAGGCACACATGTTTTCTAGCTGTAAAACCAATATGGTTGTCTTTAAAGGGCTAATGCAAATTATTTTGACATGCTGAAACTCATTCAGTATATCATTATGACATTATTCAGTTTGGTGGCGTTTGGAGGAACACTGACAGTAAAATAGCATTATAAACACTATTCAGATTGCACATCCACAATCCAATCATGTCACTGAATCATAGGGGGAAAAAACGATTTAAAGTTATATATAATTTGCTTATAATTAATTTGGCATAATCTGTAAATCAGCATGACAATATGCAAGCGTGTCATTATGGTTATTACAGTTTTCTATTATATCAGAATCAGAAACAGTTTTATTTCCAAGTAGGTTATCACTTTTTTTTTTATAGATTTAAAAAATAAAAACAATGTTGCAAGTCAGTGGACCCTAAATATTACAAGACAAATAAGAAGCAAGTGTAATCAAGGAACTGTGAGACATCAGAAACAATAAAAATACTTTGAGTGTTCAGGATGTGCAAATTATTTGCCTGATACATGGAAAGAAACATGTAAGTACAACAGCTACATAGCATGATATACTTTCATCACAGCTGTGTTTTGAATATGAACAGAGGGTTGTTGTTGTTTTTTTTTTTGGTGGGGTTTGAGTTTTCTGCGTTGGTAGGGAGAAGAAAAAGGAGGAGTTCATTTTAGCCCCCCAGTATGATGCCTAAACAGTGGTAAGTGAATGTGACAATGAGGCCCCTGGGCGGCTGCAGACAGCCTTGGCCTTGCTGTTTGACCATGCATGCATGTCTGTCTGTGGGTGTGTTTGCATTCGCCACCATATCTGCGCGTGGATACAAGGAAAGAAGTGGAGCACATATGAGACAATTCACGAACGCTGCACAGCCAAGGTCGTGACTCCTCTGACTGTAATACTAACACTGGCATGGGATCTGTTGGTGCTCTTTATCTTACTGCCAACTTCATCGTGGATGATAAAATTAGATGAAAGATATTAATCAGAATTGTGCTAGCAGTTATACAAGTGGTAGTTGTGTTATTATAATTCATCCCACACAGTAAGAAATATAATATGAGCTGTCTCAGTCGGTTAATCATTTGTTATAAAAGTTTCTGATGTCTATATATGAGCTTCCAAAATATATAATGTGGTATGTTTTGGAGTCAAAAAAAGACATGATCTTATAATTATTTCTTTTAAAAATTTGATGGTAAAAAAGGAGGAAGATATAGACAAATGAAAGCAGATGAGGAAAGAAAAGGATTTTAGCACATGATAAGATCATAACATTGCGATTTGTGACGTGTCCCCACCTAAGTTGAAAACTGTAACTCAGTAATTATTCAGTACTATCCTCAACAGTACATCAGTGTAGGGTGTACAATTTAAAGATAGAAGTACCAGCACTATTGTTGTATCTTACTGCAGGGGCTCCCAAACGCTTCAGCTCCTGACCCCCAAAATAACATCAGTCGCACACATACATTAAAAGACCAAATATGGCATAACGTAAGAACACAACAGCCTTACAACCATTCTATTATTTTGTATTAATTTACCAGAACACTTCATTTAAAGCATTCTTCTTGTATAAACTGTAGTACTAAGTAAAGATGCAGTACGTTGGACCAGTAAACTTTGAAATTGAAAAGATAAAGGTGAACTACCATTTCTATCTTTTGGAACAATGATGACTGAATATGCTATTGCTAATCATTTTAAAAATGTATTTGTAATCTTGTGACCTCCTCCTCCATGTCTTACTACCCACATTTTGGCAACCACTGCCAAAACCACAACATATACATAAAAATGCCCTCCTGGAAATTAGAAACAAAAAAAAGACAAAACACAAACATCACATAGTCGCATAATCTGTACGAAGATAGTGTCCACAGCTCGAATTCCAATATTTTTTGGCCTTTGACCCTTGCTTATGATAACAATTTACTTAACAATTCTTCTGCAACAACTGCAGGGATTTCCACCAAACTCCTTTTTTATGTTTACTGTCAATTTAGCTCAAAGACAACCACCTGAGATAACTCCAAATGTAAGTTTTAGACAGCTGAAGAAAGCACATGCTTCTAGTTTTAGCCAACAATGTTTTTCCACAATCTGCATCTCTTAATACCAACAACAAAAGTTCTAAATAAATAGTTGTAATGGCCAATTATAGTCCAAACTGAGTTTGAAAAAAGAAAAAATCTAACTACACTGAAGTGCTCCTGAGCATTAGTGCAGCGTAGCACAGTGTCATAAAAACACTTGAAACACTACATCCACACTATGCTCTTTATTATGTGATATCCTTAAGCCAAGGTAACGAACTGAGATCAGACAGGTAGCAACATGCAGTGCGCTTCAGTGGTCATAGTAATTACATCATAAGCGAAATCAAGTCCAGTTCTTCTTCTTTCTTCGAAACTAAAGCACAACGCTTTGGTCAGCTCTGCATGTAATCTCACTATTGTCAATCCAAAATATTAACACTGATTAGAAGATACAGCTCACTCTCCTTCAACTATGTCTTTTCTTTTTCCATGCAGCACCTTCCTCCCTTCAGGCCACTCACACACACACACCCTCCCTGTCCCTGTGGCCGACCCTGTCCCTGGCGTGTGTGCAGACAGGCTGGGTAATCCCTCAGGATGGGGCCTCTTGTTTTGACAACTCCTGTGAAGCCCAGTGTCTCTTACAACAAAACACAGACTGGCCTATCATCAGCAAAATGTCAGCCCTCAGCTCACTCCTTCGTCACCCTGAGGAGGATCAGGTTGCTTTTACACTATGCGACCCATTAACTCAGAATAGAAACATTCTCAGCACCGGTATAATGATCCCCTTTGTTTGCTAAGACAATGACACTGATAAGAGACAAGCCACGCTCATGGCTCCTGATACAAGTGTGTATAAGGTTACATGTTGCCAAGGCCAGAGTGATGTGGCTCCTAAACAGAGTTGAGGGTGGTATACTCTTACGCTCCACTGGTCCCCTTGGGATGAAAAGACACCTGCAGGTCAATCAGCATTTGGACACATGCACACTCTTTAAATTAAGACTGCTCTAAGTTGGGAATGCACCAACTGCAGCAAAGGCATCAGGTTTAAGAAGTCAACATATCAAAGGGGCTAATGATAAGATACTAAAGACAGGATATTTGTCTGTGGGGGTCAGTGGAAAGGGCGAAGGAGTAAGGAGGAGGGGTTTGATTACTGTCTTAAGGGGACCACCCACATCAAGTATGCATTCAAGCATAAGGATAAAACCTTTACAGTTTGGTTTCATATACAGAAATTTTCAAGTACCAGATACTTGTGTCACACTTTTAGTCATACCTTAATTTAAGGCATCCCGGTGGTAAAGTGGTCAGCACTGTTGCCATAAAGCTAGAAAATTCAAGGTTGGAACCTGCTGGTCAGCTGTGATCTTCCTGTGTGGAGGTTGCATGTTTTCCATGTGCTTCCTCTGGGTGCTCCAGTTTCTTCCTATAGCTCCAAAGACATGCATGTACATTAATGCTGTGATTCCAAACTGGCCTTAAGTGCAAATGTGATGGTGAATGATTGCAATCTGCCAATGGACTCCAGCTTCTTGCAACCCTCCACAAGACAAAGCAGATATGGCTAGTAGAGATTTGGATGTATGTTGTGATTTTAATAGTTTGCCATTTGAGGAAATCAATTCATTTTCTTTCATAGTTCGACGAAAAGATCAATTCTTGTGTTAAAAACTACCTGAGGTGGACAGTTTACTTGGCACAAAGACTGGAAACTGGGGGACATAGCTAACCGGACTCTATCCAAAGGTCAAAAAATTCCCATACCAACACCTCTAAAGCTCACTACTTACTTTATTATTGAGTGGATTAAACAAATACTGTGCTAATTACTGAGATTTTGAGGTGGTGACAAGTGCATTTTTTATCCATGAATAGAGCCAATCTACTGTTTTCCCTTGTTTCCAATCAGTTAGTTCTTGGATTCAGGCACTGGCTGAATATTTAATGGACAAACTTGAAGTAAAGGTATTGATCTTGTCATTTAATTCGTTACAAGAAAGCAAGTAAGCCTATTTTCCCCAAAAATTGAACTGTTATTTTAATATCTAATTTCCTAACATAAGTTCAAACCCAAATTTAAATTACCTCAATGGGTATGACAGGGTTTCAGAAAAAGACATTGCTGTGTTTTAACCTCTACATATGGTGGTCCGGAGAGCTTCTAAAAACACAGACAAATAGACAGAGCACATGCAAATTTAGAAAACATCTTTACTCGTTTGAGAACACATGCACACAAATCAGACAAAAAAAAGCTGCAAAGTGAGAAAACACGTCCAAATACAGAACCAAGCTGCAAGTCGCACAAGAATGTTTCCAAGGGGACTCTAAAAAGTGATGAACTTGCTCGGACGCGTTTGTTGTTGCTATGGTGACTCATGAAGTTACTGAAGTCAAGCAGCCAACTGTAATGTTGGAAAATGAGTGAAGGTGTAATATTTTTTTGTTGCTTAAACATTCTGATCACAGGATTCAGGTATTATTCCAGGCATGTGCCGTTAACCCTGCAGCGTTTCAGGGCCACCGTGTATATATGACTTCAATTCCACTCTGCGGAACGGACCACAGCACATGCACTACAGTAACCTTTTCCCATCTCCCTCTCAATTCATGATACCAACACCCCAGCCTGCTACAGCAACCCCAGCCAGTTTCCCATTGGTTAGCCCCAAGGCACAGAGGAGCATATCTGTAGCCAACCTTGACGTGCTAAACTAGGACGCTGAAGGGGACAGAAATGGGAGGAGAGAGTAGGAGAGGCGGGAGAGCAAGCACAAGGAGGAGAGAGAGGAGGGGTAAAAAAAAAAAAACTAATGAAAAGCTGCTGGAGGAGTGGCAGAAATAAGGAAGTGAGGATGGAGAGCTGAGAGGGTGATGGAAAAGAGGGGACAGAGAAAGGAGCAGTGGAGAGGGAAAGGGAGTGAAGGTGGAGAGTGTAAGTAAAGGGAGGGAGAGAATAGGGTGGGTTTTGGTGATTTGTACTCCGGCTGCATATGCGCCTGGTCTCCATCTCCTCCATTCTCTGCTTGAAAACTGGAAAAATCAATACACCCACAGTCTAGTGTATCCCCACATGAACTGGATCATTAAAAATATATAATCAAACACCCCATCGTCATTTTTCATCACCATTACCATCATCACATATCTGAGCAGGCACAGATATCAGTATATCACCAACATGGCTGTAACAATGTAATAACCCAATCAATGGCCTTCTAATTATTTCAGTGCCTCAGTTAATCGTCCAGTTAAAGCAGTCCTTCAGCCTTGACTCTGAGAATGGCACACGGAGACAGGCTGCTTGTTAACAAATGCACACAACAGAACCGAAGCAGGGCTGTTGTAATAAGAATATCTGACTTCTCAGCTTCACAACTCAATCCAACTCAGGGTCGCAGTGTTGCCTAGTAACGATGGCACAATACTGACCTTATCTATGTGGTCATAAAAATGTATGAAGAAGCCCCCTCCCCTCACGCCTTCCAACCTCCTCCCCGCCTGCCTTCGTTTAGTCCTTCCTGCAACCACACCGCCGCCCTCACCGCCCTTATTCCCCCTCTTTTATGAGTAGCATCTAGCCAGGGGGCAAGCACCCTCCACACTCTCCTACCCTTGCCAGGGCAGCTTTGCGGTGGGTGTTCTCTACCCAGGAGCTCCCCTCTCTCTTTTTATATGTAGGGGGGGGGGCTGGGAAACATGAACACACTTCTGCAAAAACACAATGCGCTTGTGTGGACTGTGTCTGTGCACGCAGAACAGAACAGATACAGCACTGGTGGGCGGGTGGTGGGAGGCTGGAAGGATGCAGATTGCATGCTATGAAACTGATAGATAGCTGTAAGAACAGAGGGACACAGTCAAGCGCAAAGGAGACTCAATACCACACCGCAAGGTGAGTTGGTGCACCAGCCTTCATGATAATTTTCTCTCAGAGTGGAATGTCTGTTCAGCCTGCTGTGGGAGACAAGATACATGGCAGAGTGTGAGAAAATGTACTTGTCTCTATAAGGAACCGAGAGAAATGCAGCAGGCTTACCTCTGCAATAAGCATCACAAATGTGGTGTATTTGTGAAAGCAATTTGCTGGTGAGAGATGAGATGTATCTGATCTCTATCCACTCATGAGTCCTAAGAGCCAGGTTCAGCTTTTCTAATTGGGTATCACCTTGGAGATGCCCATCCTAATGAGGAAACAAACTCCAGGTGTTGCACCTGTTATAACCTCTGGAAGTCACAGGGGGAGTGTGACACATACAGTACACACACACACACACCTGCTCCATCTGTCTACTCTACAATTAACACCACCAGGCCATAATATGTCAGGATTCTCACAGCAAAGTCAAAGCAAAGATCTGAAAAGTCTTTCTCAGCTCTGGTTTGGAAGTTTGTTTAGTTTTGTGCATGAAAACCAACAAAATGGGTTGTGTCATTTATTTTTACATCCAAGTAAACATGCATGTCTGTGTCTAAACCACATTCACCTGAAAGTGAATATAGCTTCAGGTGGATTTAGATGAAATTTTACAGTCTGTTTTTCTCTTTTTTTACAGGTTTCATGTGGGTCTTGGAGTGAATGATTATAAGAACCACTTCATTAAACAGATCCCACTAGGGAGCGGTGCCTAACAGCATCTCAGTAATGAGGACGTCCATAGCCTACCACCGCTCTCCTGCCCACAACTACAGCAGCATCTGCTCTGAGGCACCCAGCGCATCAGGTGGGATCCTGGTGGTATTTGAACAAACACAGAAGGCATATGTATGTGTATGTAAGTGTTAGAGTAACTAGGGAGACTGGTGAGGGTATGAGTAGTGCCTTGAGGCGAGGAGCAGAAGGGTGGCAGGGTTTCTGACTCCCACCGCGGCCTGTTTAGACACTAGCCTCTATTACTCATCTACGTGTCACTAATGCTTTTCATATGAATGAACAAACAGATACAGATACACTGCAGAGATGCAACACTACCACCACGGGGGGAAGAGTAAGTGTGAATAGCCTGTGAGACTGGGATGAGACACCCTTAGTCATACTCCCGCCTGTCTGAGCAGTGAGAGTTGCCATACAGTTACAAGTAATTGATCTAAAAAAAACTAAATAAATCAAACCCAGCTGTCTTTTATATGGCTGGAAACATACAGTGTGGTAGCAGTGAATAAGCAGTGATGTATCTATGCACCTGTTGTCTGGCTTGTCCCTCTCATCTTACCCAGACTCTGCTCATTTGGGCTCCTCTCCTGCAGCAGCAGCTGTGAATATGTACACCTTGTTAGGGGGTTGACAGTTCTGGCAGAGGGAGAGACAGCGAAGTAGCTTGTTATGAAGAACAGGCTAACTATATGTCAATCTCTGCTGTGCCGCGAGGAAACGCAACAACAGGCAAAGAATAAACAAGAGATCTCCTTTAAAATGCAAAAGCATAAAAAATCCTCCTTTCATCCTAGGGTAAATTCATTATAAAGCCAGCTACGTTATATCGATTTAATTATTTGAATGTAGTGAACTAAAAGCTAATTGACCCCAGACATTGTGCTAATAAAACAGTATGGTAGATTGGATACCAAAAATGAGATTTGCCTCAGAAACATGTGGACGGCCTGATCATGATGATCTGCCCCACTCTGATCCCCATTTAGCGCTCATCCAGCTCCATCATGTCTGTGCTGTAATTACACTGCATCCAAAATGCTCGCAGATTCAGCAAATCCCTGATCAGCATTATAGACTTACAGTGATTGGGCTGTCTGTGCCTGATTATCATAACCCTGTGTGATGCTGAAAAAGGGTGAGAGCTGGGGTCACTGAAAAGACACTATAGCTAATTCAAGACTTCATAACAATGTTTATTTTATGATCAACCCAGCTAATGTTTTAATAAACTTGGAAAAATGTTCTCTTAATTGTAAAGATAACAACTGTAATGTAAAATGTAGATTCAGGCCAAGTTTTTTGAGCATATTTGGTTGAATAAAATCTAATGTATTATATCTTGTTTGGTCAGTTTGTCAAAAAAAAAAAAAAAACTTTAACAATGAAAGGTTGTGGCTTGTTCTATTCGTAAGTGATGAGCTATTCTTTTAACTGTTATACGGCTCTAAAACCTTCATGACTATGGTTATCTGAACTGTTGTTTTAGGAGAGAGGTTGCTTGTGTTCAAAAATACTCACTAATGTTGATCAAATAAAAGTAATTCCTGGTTCCAGCAAGTCAAATGTTAGTAATTACTGATTGGAAACTGAATGCCATCGGCCTGTGGACTGCTGGTCAGAAAAAAATAACATATTTAAATATGCCATAATGAGCTGAGGAAATTTGCGATGGACTTTCACTATTGTAACATTTTTAAAATGACAAATAAAAGACCCAAAAATGAAGATATAAGGTGAATTTGCTAACAGCAAATTATGCAAGAGAAAGATTGTTGCGTTAATTAGCTGATATGATCTTTATTCTTTAATAAAACACAAACATATGGAGCATTAGGTAGCGGTTTCAAAATCATCCTACAACAATGCTGGTGTTTGATTACAGAAAATTAGTTCTAATCTAAAATTGTAGGAATTAGTGACCAAAAATCCGAAACCGAAAGACCCGTATCTGTGCTTAGGTGAAGATTTGTTGTTTGCTGTTAATTCAAAGCAGGAGTGGGTGCATATATGAGACAATGCAGCATGGCGGTGTCCTCCTCTCATCAGCTGTAATGATCAGAGCTGTGAGGATTAAGTACCGATGTCCCAGTAAAGGAGCTTTGCAATGCCAAATGTAGGACCACTGGCTCCCCTAAGCTGCCTAATTTGCTCATCCACAGATGCTACAGCTCCCTCAGAGTGGATTAAAGGCACAGGAATGGTGTGGAGCACCTCGCTGTGGCCAACAGTGGAACTGCAGGAAGAAGCCACATAGATGAAAACTACTGACAGACACATTATTACAATATAACCCCCACAAGTGCTGATGTGTAAAGTCATCAGGGCTGAATGTGATGATATTCACATTCAAATTATTCTTTATCACAAACTGAAAGCTGTAACTAAACTAATATATGCTATTTTTTTACATTACATTATGATAATCAGTCTAATCATTATTACATTCCTAGTAAAAGCATTACATTGATACCTACAACACTTAACTATAGTGTTGCAGACACACAAGAGTATATGCAATGATCAGCTTTACATAAAAACTGTACAAGTCTCTACTTTCTACATTCATAAGATTTTTATTGGTACCTAAAAATAAGGGCAACAGCGGCAAAAAGTAGAGGAACCATTTAATCCGTGGATGCATAACACACATGATCTGCCACCGGACACACAGCGTTTCAGGGTTAGTAACAGACAACTAAACCATGCATTCAAAGCTCCCCGCTCCCCCCCTCCCCTCCCCTGTTTTTATACTCTGAGGCTAGGGAAGTACCTCAAGATCACAGGGAAGAAGAAACAGGAATTGTGCTTAAATGGGCCATTCACAAGACCCAGTGCATGACAAGCAAAACAGTGGCAAGATACATTTTTGTGGTTACAGTCTGTCCCCACATTATTCAGGTTTTGTGATTGTCTTCAGTGAGAGAGAGACAGAGACAGAGGGGGGAGACGGAGGGGAGACAGGGGGTGAACATGTGACAGTGTAACGCTGGACTCATGAGGAATGCAAATTGAGACAGTGGTTGTTTCTGTGTGAATCAGGCAGCATGGAGAAGGCCTGTGACATCGATCTGCCTCACCACTGAAATCTTCCTCTTTTTCTGCACTATCAATGTGGCAAATGAGATTGTCTTAGCTGAAACATGTAATGAACAAAGAAACGTTTCAAACTTGGAAAATTAATAGTGTCTTTTCTGTACGCATGATCCATACGAGATCTGGTATTACTCATGTTGGAGTGGACAATCAATTGACCAGAAGCTGATGAGTAGAAAATTAACTAAAAAGCATTTCCGCAAGAAAATGCAAGTGATTGCTGACATGTAAAACATTTTATTAAGATATGGTGCATGTTTGTGTCATCATAATAAGCTATCACGCTGTCAGTACTGGGCATTTTGAAAATTATGTGAATAAAATGCACATATTTTAATGGATTATACACAGCTGTATACAGTTTGTGTAAATAACAGCTGTAAATATATTCATAATGGACTTATGTAGTGAATAAGAGTGCAGTACTATTTATCTTTAGGCATGGCCATTTATATTGCACGTTTACAAGAAATCATTGAGCAAAAGCCCTTTTTGGTACAGGTGTTGCGATTTTAAATATTTAAATATATATATATACGCGCTCTCTCTCTATCTATTATTATTATTATTATTATTATTATTTTGCTACTATCTATCTATCTATCTATCTATCTATCTATCTATCTATCTACTGATCCATATAAACCTGCTACTTTTGCATATGACGGATTTTATTTTAAAATGTTGATGTGCAACATAAATGTTAGATAACAGACAATATACATATATTTTTCATTTTAATTTTTAGGTGGCTTGATTATTACTAATTTAGAACTAACGGGCCTGGGCCAGAAGTTACAACTTCACTTTAGTTGATGTATTGAATACACATATTAAATATAAGCTAGCTGTAGCACCAGCTAGCAATCCGTTATTGCCACAGACAGCAAGCTAATATAGCATAACAGTATCAGTTTAACATAAAGTCAGCTACTTAGCCTTTTATACAGCTAATGATACATTTTTTTGGTTAGTATTATGTTACTGTATTACATGATAAAAGACATAATTTATCAGAAAGCCAACATTAGTAGGAAAAAGGGGCTTAATTTCTTCTAAAGACTGACACTTCCACTTGTGGCAAAAAGCCTAATTATTAATAAAAACAAACAAACATGCAAATACTTCATTTGTACTGTTAGACTACCACAAAAAAAGTAACAAAACAAAACACGTGTAGGATGTTTTCTTTGCCATTTAAAGATCAACAAGGCCACTAACATCCAGAAAAACAGCTGGAATGAAAATGTATAATTTCTAGTGAGTCAGAGGTGAATGATGATGTGGTGGCATCTCATCTGGGCTGCCCAACCTCACCTAACCTTTAAAGTGATAGGGAGTCTATATGGACTTTCTTCTTAACTTTTGCACATAAGGGGATTTTTTTGTAATTGCCGAATAAATAAATACATAAATATCAGACTGCCAAAGCTAGATACAAACAAAGGCTCTGGAAAAATAAATAGAGTTGAATTTGCACTTTTTGCTTCACACAACACTGAAGCGTTTGAGGATTTTCTGTCCGTCCGTTGAAATGGGATCAACGGTGAGGCCGCTCTGCCTTCAAAATAAGACTAAAGTCACTCAACTCGTTTAGATTAAAAACGGCAACAGAAAAACTTAATTTAGCATAAACGTCAGATAAAGACACTTGGATTATATTTAAATTGTAACATTATAAATATATGAAAACTTGGCACGCATAACTTATAATATGCAGCAAAGGAGACTAGAAGAAATAAAAATCCTGTTCGTATTTGATATTAATTTAACAGGAGAAGATTTAGTTGTTTTTTTTTAACTATTTACTTTGATTTGTGGATTAAAAAAAAACAAAAAACAAAACAGAAATGCTAACTATTTGATTTAATGTGAAAGTCACAACAGGAAGTCACGTCTTGTAGTTTGACTAACTGGACGCGGTTGAAGGAGTGGATGGGGGCGAAATATGTGTATTAATACACGGAGTGCAGAGTTTAGGGCTTCAGCTAGACTGTGTTGCCATGTCAGTATGTTCAGTTTGTGTTTGACGGAGGAGAGGTAGCGTTTCCGTGATGGCGCTCACCGCAGCTCAGGCGTTTCCATGATGGCCAACCTGAAAAGTTAAGGAGCAAAAACTTTGAGCAAGCAGTAGGAGTCTTCTCGGAGACTTTCCCTGTTATCTCTAAAACTAACACCACCATGGCATACCCCGCTGCTGTTTCGATTTGGGCGTTTGCTTTCAGTTTATACCTCGGCGTGTGTGAGTGTTACTTTTCTATACCGCTGAAGATATATCCAGGGAAGTACAACTTCTCCTCGGATGTGGATTTGACTCCTCTGCGGCGAGTGGCTCTAACGTCGGATGGAAACGGCCTCTCTCTGGCCTCTGATCCGTCCGGGACAGTCAACTTTCTGGACATGGTTAACAACTTGCAGGGGGACTCTGGAAGAGGCTACTACATAGAAATGTCCATTGGCACTCCTGGGCAAAAGGTACTGTATGTCATACACGTAGTGTGTGTAGCTTTATAACTGCTGTTTTGCTTCATATCTGACTCATCATCAGGTGTTTTCAGAGGGATTGGGCCTAATTTGAACACTTTCCCCAAACCCCCTTCTGTTTTTTTCAATATTTAAAACACATACATTTGTCCACCCCAGTAAAAACAAAAAGCATCAGAACTTTTACTCATTTTGCCTGAATTCTGTGTTTTTCTTTACATGAATAAAGACATTTCCACCACAAATTAATAAAAAAAAAGGCAGAAATTGACTCATAATAAGCATTGAAAAAACTCAACAAAAAGTTAAGGGTTCGATGCTCAACATTTGCCTACCCACATCTTCTCTTAGTGTTTCCCCCCCACCCAAAATATTCAAAATAAAATCCACGCCCATGGATGTTCAGTCCTCAAAGGCAGTTGTGGTTTGTTTGCAGTGTGTGTGAACAGGCGCCCGCCACCCACCTTGGGATCCATTACAGTGTAAAGGTGGGCAGGGTGTGTTTGTTTTAGCCCCAGGGGCTTGGCTGCTATCCATGCAAAATGTAGTATTTGAATGTATTTAAAATACAAACTAGGTTTTGAGTTGACTGGGATCACGAAAGATAAGCATAACATAGAAGATAAACCCCTAAAAACTCATCACTCTGTGTTAAGGTTACATATTAAAAAGCTGTTTCCATCAGAACAAACCCTTCCTGCATTAAAACTTTAACCTCTTCGCCCATTCGTCCCCATTTGCTGCAGCTTAGCACACCAGCTCACCTGCATCTTTGTCAAACCCTGTAAAGCTACTTCACACTACACAATGGCAAGTTGTATATTGGAGTGAGTCAGCCACACATGTTCAAACAGGAAACCGATTCTAAAGAATAAGATTAATACAGAAAGTTCCAACCCTGAAAACCTGAATCATTTTTATTTTGTGTTTACGTCAGCACATTGCAGTTTTGATTTAGAAATGCTTAGCCATGGTGTTGACTGCTTATTTAGCCAATGCCTTTCATCATATAAAGAACACCATACGGGTGTGTTAACAAGAAAACAAACCAAAAAATATTTTTACCAGAAGAGGTCTTTAATATGACTGTCCTTTTTCAAATAAAATCAGATGTTCTTTTAGGCCCGTCTGGGACCATCAATGGAAAGAAAGTATCATAGCTGTGGGGCGCTGCAGCCGTTTTTACAGCCTCAGAGTCTTTAGGTGGACTAACCCGCCCCACACTCACATGCACTCACATGATGCTGCCTGTGAGGACCAGTGTTTCTTACCAGGCAGCTGACAGGGATTACGAGGCTCTCAGGGAGCAAAGAGCAGCCCCAGATTTGTACAAAACAGCACTAGCCCTGCTCCAGGCATATCCGTTATTTTCTTTTGGTTGCATGGAAATATGCCTGCCAGTGTAATTTATTGCCAGCATTTTATACTGCTTTTTATGTAAAGTGCCTAACAAGATCATATTAATGATTAAGGAGGTCTAAATTAGGATGAGTTGGATGAGGGATTCTCCCGTCACTATTAAAAATACATGAGGCTTTAAGGGCAGCGATGATTCGCCTTTGTGTTGTAAGTAGATGTGTTTGAAATGGAGCTTAAAGCAAAGGTGAATTATCTCATTAGTAAGCTGACCTGTTGGCCCTGGGCTTCTCAAGTTAAACAGATCAGAGCTTTTAAGACTCCTGTGTAGCACAGCTTGGTTTCTCAGGCTCATAGAGGCTTATCAGTGCTTCCTGCCATGTCACTGCCCTGTGTCAACCTCTGATAGGATAACGTGGAAGCACTTGTCACTCCACACACTTTACCATGAGTCAAAAGTTGTACTTTGGGAAAATATGCTTTACATCTTCTATTCTAATGGAACATCACAGCGTTGCTCAAAGGAGGAAATTCCCAATATTTAATGTTTGTTTAGACCAGAATTTATTTCGAGCAGTGTTTTATTCCTGCAGATCCTCTTCAGGCTGTATTTAGAGCAAGTGTTGCACTACACTAAGCACAGGTGTGATTCTTAATTTACTGCTTGCATGTACAATAACGACAACAGATTTACTGTATTATCTTTCATGATTATTTCTTAGCAAATACAATGATTCAGAATTATTACTTATCTTAAAAAATCCAGTGTTGTATCTTAAAGGAAGAAACTCAAATAGTTACCATCATATGTAGTTCATCATATATAGTTCAGTATCCAGTTCTGTTCTCAAATCACCACAATTCAAAGATTTTCAGTTTACTGGCATAGAGGAGTACGCCTAATTTAGAAAGATTTTTTTCCTACTAAGTACTCAAACTGATTAAACCATCATCAAAATTGTTGCCGATTATTTCAATTGCTGACAATAATTTACTACATACCCCTCTTTAGTGGAAAGAAAAACTTTTTTTTTTTTATGCTACAAGACAGCGCGCAAAATAAGCAGTCAGTGCCACGATTGGACATTTCCACCTTAAAACTACAGTGTAATTATGACAGTCTCGAAAACACCTAGACTTAAGGGTTTCTTAGGTAACAAACCAAGGGTACTAATCCCTTCAGCTGGCAGGATTTAGCAATCTGCATCATCTTTCTTCTTTATAATCTGTTTCTAGTTGCAACACAAATGGCTAAATTACTCTTGCAACTTGCAACTGTGTTTGGCAAAAAAAAAAGGTTTTATAGTGGTTGAGCAGAGCCACAGGTGAGCTGGTATGCTGGAGCTGTAGTGAGTGAGGCGGAGTGGGTGGAGAGAAAGGTGAAGCTGCACATTGGAAAGGAGGTTGTGTAGTTGCATCTGAGCAATTTGAAGGCAGGAAAGGATTCTTTTCATGGAAAACATAAATAATTATATCTGAAAAATTACTTTATTGAATAATTGTTGCAATTGTAGTTTAGAAACAGTTGGTGCTTGAGTTGTTTCCCAATGAATTCCTCTATTTTAGGTGTTGTATGTGTCATTTAAACAATCAGCCTCTGTGCATAACTACTAATCATTGGTAAACTGTGATTAAAAAAATCGCAGTGGGAACTAACAATAATGATGGATCAGTTTCATTCAGTGTCCTGGCGAGCCATTCTAGTAAGCCAGCATGCACACTACCAGGGCCTTGACACCAGCACACCTGAGTGGACGCCAATCGCCCTGGTGTCCTGCAATGTCAAAATGATAGCTGTTGAAAAAGATCTGTTTGGGACCCGTGTCATGTGACTAGCTCTCTACACAGCCTGATGAAACTCAAGAGGAAGTGAACAACTCATGTGAAGGACTCATTTCATAAATAAATATCACCATTTAGTCTTTGGAGCTAAATATTTTGCAGTGTATGTTTATATCAGTTATGTGTGGTATCGGAATGTGCCATTTACTGGATGTCTTGTCTGTGAATACTGGAGATGTGAGATATTCCTTCTCTGATATCCCTGCTGTTACACTCCTCTATTTTCTGTGCATAATTACAGTGAAACCTTTACATCAGTTATTCATGCCAGCAGAGCTCAATCCACTTTGGTTCAGATTGGTTATGCGATGCCAAAATGTCCTGTAACTCAATACTATTGAGTTATACTCTCAATATTATTCTAACTAAATGATGATGTGATTACAGGGCCGTGGTGTTAAATGAGGCACTATTCAAATCAGCCGCTAATTGCCGCATCTGTTAGCATGTGGCACAGCCAGGCTGAGGTGTCGGCTGGAGAGCCTCACATCTGCTAATTGGTACAAACAGGTAGCAGATGCGCGTTGCCGCCATGGAGCCATTGCCAATTAGACGGTGAATGCTCAACTGCAGGCTGTCGCAGCAGGGGTAGAGTTTTGCCTGAGGCTCAGGAGCTGAGCTATGGGAGGATCGTGTGACTAGAAAAAGATAGGTTTGGTGTAGGTTTAAGGAAATGCCCCAGCTCTCCCTCCCTAGCCCTCTTCTTCACCACAAGGTTCCAGTATATTTCCAGTCTGGCCTGTTTGGCTGGTTCAGGCCTTGTGTGAGTGGAATGATGCCATCTGCAAGGTGGCAGAGGGGTTTTAGATGGCACAGTAACGGTGATGGGACGAGAGCCAGCCCAATGAGGAGGAACCGATAAGCCTGACTCCCACAGACGGGCCAACTGGGGCTTCCTGTGGCTGCCTGAACCAGTCATTAACACGTTTACAGAATTGCCCCATAATGACTTCATGCACACCTGAGCATGACAGTGGGATTTTGGCTACAAGGAAATATTTTTTAAACTTGTTTTCCGAGCACATAGCGCAGTGGAATACTAAACAAGCCTCAAGTTATGATTGGCCAATAGGACTTGATAAACAAAGCATGCGGAAGTAAATTTTTTTCTTGTGTTTGTAATGCCTGGTGGAATAAGTGAGCCATTTTCAGGCTGTTCTGGTCTGTACAAAGCAAAGACAACCACAGAGGAGTGATGACAGAACATTTTTGCAGTTAGTATTTGCAGCTGAGCATGCTTAATTAACACTTAATATTTTCCTAAAGTGTCATGTGACATCATTGACGAGCCACTGTATGGACATCTTTGTCGTGGAGCCATCAGGCGGTCGTGGGGCATTAGTTTTATGACCTCGTCATGGTGAGGAATGCTTTCTAGTTGGTGCTCATGTGGCCACTGCTCAGTCGCGGAGGTGACAGAAGTCTGCAGGCTAATTAGTTCCTGCTCGTTGACTTGATGCCTGGAAGACAACATTATCTGAACTGCTGTTAGCTGGTCCCCACTGTTCACATGACACATACCGGAACGGCTGGATAGGTCATACAGTTATGTCAGTACCTCGAGGCTATCATGTTTGACGCATAGATCGCACATTAGAGGGTAATTATGTCAAGGGTGTATATCCATTTTTTAGAAGACAGTGCTACCAAAATACATTGTTAATTTCCACTCCTGCGCAGTACCAAAATGTTGTTTACATGTGATATTATGAAAGTGACGTCTTTTTTTATGAACAAAAGTGTAGTGGTTCTTTCAGTTTTCCAGTTAATTATTCATTGCAGCACAAATTTTAGCTGCTTGTTTATAATATAAACACATGCTTAATTGTTGGTTTATGACAGTCTAATGTGGATCTTTCATAAGGGCATGGAACACCCTCAGCAAAAACAAAGACTTTCCTGTGTGGTTGTTTTTTCTCTCCACTTCCTTTGCAGTGTTTCCAAATGAATTCTTCTGTTGTTTAACTTTTTCATTCCCTTCTAAAAACACTGTTAGGAATTTTCTTGTTCCTATCACTCTCTTTTCTTTTCTTTTCTTTTCTAATCAAACTTGCAAGCCTGCTTTAATGGCTTTGTTTCCTTTTAAAGCTTAGAGTCTTCTTATCAATGTATCCCTCTGTGCCCTCCTGTCATTTTCCGCCATGTGACTCAGGAGGAGCTATGTAAGTTTGATTGGATAAAGATAACTGTTGCAGTTGTTAAAGCAACTCTGCCTCTTTTTTTCAGCTGAACATCCTGGTGGATACAGGCAGCAGTAACTTTGCCGTAGCTGCAGCTCCACACCCATTCATTACTCACTACTTCAACACTGCGCTGTGAGTGGCTGCAACACTTAATGCACAAACTCTTCAAAATGTCATGGAAATATTCAGTTTTATTTTAGCTTATCAGCTCTTTATCACCCACAGTGTGTCATGGCTAAAGTAGAATTTATCAATGATACGCATCAGAGATTGTAGATTTCTCACAGAAATAATGAATTTGCCTTGTATTTTATTACTCACAATTGAGTTATGTAATTTTTGTTCTATAATTGATTTACAGGCTTTTGTTTTATGTTTTCCCACTGTAGTCGTAGTGGTAATTTAATACTAATAATTATGCTTTTTATCTGCTCACTACAGGCCTTTGTAACTACTCACCCGCCTCATCTTCTTCCCTTGTGTTTAGTTCCAGTACCTATCAGTCACATGGTCGCACAGTAGCTGTCCGGTACACCCAGGGCAACTGGGAGGGTCAACTGGGCATCGACCACGTCTCCATCCCAAAGGGCCCAAATGGGACCGTCACCATCAACATCGCTGCTATCCTGTCATCTAATGGCTTCTTCCTTCCTGGGATCAACTGGCAGGGAATCCTTGGGCTGGCCTATCCTATGTTGGCACGAGTAAGAGAGATGCTCTTAAAGTTTAAGGCTTAAATCTTAGCTTAAACTCCTCTTTCACTGATTTCTACTCCTAGCCCAGTATAACATTAACCAAACAAGGAAAAACACATTGGAATGTTTTCTTATTTTGGGCTATGCTTTACATGGAATTTTATTTTGTTTGAATTCTATTTTAGTGATGATGAATAGCTGGTAAAATTCAGTTAAAAAAAAATCCAAAGGACTATATTTTTATAGAGCTAATATTGCCCCGTCATAGATAAATCGGTTTTGGTGAATACATTTCTCTAACATTAATAAGCAATTACACCATCATTTTGGCTTTTCAATATATCTCTCACATGCAATGAAATAATACATATACGTCAAGACTATTTTACTCATTAAAATATTTTTTTTGCATCATCGGGCTCTAGGCTTTTTTTTATAGCTGAAATGTAATCATCTGTCTAGCCCTGATTTTTGTGACTTGTGGAGCTGAATTTGTCAATAAATGCATGAACATTATCCAAGTCCAGTTTCAAAAACGTTCAAAAACATTTGAATTCGCTGTTAAAGAATTGTGTGAATGAAAATTGAAGAAGGAAGCAAAACTTCAGTAGAAAATGGGGGCGCACAAGGAAGACAAACTGAATGCTCACTTGATAACATCGTTTATCAAAGAAATTCATCAGTACTGCATAACTTCCTACTGCCCACAACTCCTTTACAGCACTGACTAACTTCTGAGATCTTATCTGAATGTAGTCATGGACATTTCACATGATAACAAAGAGGTTTTGTGTGCAGATTTATTTTCAGTAGCAAAGGGTGTGATGCTTTTGTGTCAGGATGTTTTTTTTTCTTTTTTTTTGTTAAGCCAACTTTAGTTGTTCCAATTAGTCCTGTTTTAGTTTGAACTCTTATTTTGTCCATTCTGATATTTAATCTTTTTAACGTAAACTTGACCGAGTTAATCGATTTCCATCTTGAGGAGATGCAGAGGGACATCCTGTGTATGTATGAAATGTGACAGAGGCTCAAATTCAAGAGGCTTCACTCAGTGTCAGCGTCCTTTAATGTGATAATTTAACACTGACGGGACAAGATTGACGTCAGCGCAAAACCTGAACAACTCATCCTTTCATCCTGTGCTGACTGCAGCAACCTTTAGGATCAAATGCCAGCGATTGAGGGGCAGATATGCTCACACTGACCACTTTGTGCTGCTTGTGTCTCCAGAGTGCTCAGGTTCAGCTTGCCCTAGGGCTGTTTTGTCATGCATGACATGATAGCACAGCACTGACATGAAGAGCTATCTGAGGAAAACAGGAGAGAAGAGCCTTTAGTCAAGGAGTAGAACACTATTTCATACTCATGCACACCAGTCCACAAATATAAGAATCTTTAAAGAGCTATATTTCTGTTTGAACATGCGTAAAATGTGTTTCTGTTGCAAAATATGTAAAAATACCAAGTACACTGTCTAAACGTTCATCAGTCTGCCAATAGGTAACTTTGCATATTTCTCATGTTTAAAGTGTAATGTCAAGCAGCACTATCAGGCAGATTATAATTTAAGTATTTCAGCATATGCAAATACCTCCTAAGGAAAAGACCTTCCTACAATATTACCGACTGGTCATATTCCTACATTTTTTTTTCCTCTTGATCTCCTGCCCTTGGGGTTAATGCAGATAAAAGTGCATCTGGATAACCATTCAACTAAAAGCTCAAAATGCAAACTTAGAAGCTTAAATCGATTATCTTGAGTTAATCATTATGCCTCTCCTGTCCCTCAACCAGCCTGACTCATCCGTGGAGCCCTTCTTCAACTCTGTGGTGCAGCAGCTGGGAATTCCTGACGTCTTCTCCCTCCAGATGTGCGGTGCTGGACTGTCAGCCAGCGGCGCAGCCGACCCTGCGGGCGGCAGTCTTGTAAGTAGTCAGGAGGGGGAAGGCTGCGGGTGCGGGCTGCAAATTTGATGGACATTTCTTGCATTTTATACGGTCTCTGCATGTAATTCTGTATTCTTGCAATAGTTTGTATCTTAAGTGTTTTCATCGCTGAAATGCAGCTGAGCAATCTTCTGCTCAGACTAAATAAAATCACTCGTGGATCAGACAGAGTGCATTTTAGGGACATAATAGCTGCTATCCTCCTTGTTAATGTGTCTCCCCTTTGGAAGCCCAGTCTAGCTGGAGAAGAGCTAATTAAGCTAAGATAGCATCCTGCTGAGAGCAAGTCTGTCACTGTTATACATGCGACCTTGGTGCCTCACTCGCTGCATCTTCATCATGTGAGCCACTGATGCAGACAGATGGATAAGATGGCGGGGTGCTTGTGTCTGTATGTGTGTTTATTGACTGCGGTCTGCCAGAATGTGAGCAGAAGGATAAACATTTGCTAAAGTGTACTCTTGTTGGATATTTTATGCATCACACTTGACCCAAATGTTTTTTTTTATTCTCTTCTTAGGTAATGGGTGGGGCTGAACCAATTCTGTATCGGGGGTCCTTGTGGTACACCCCTATAATAGAGGAGTGGTACTACCAAGTGGAGGTTTTGAAACTGGAGGTGGGAGACCAGAATCTGAATCTGGACTGCAGAGAGGTAAACTTCAAACACTGTGTTGCTTCTGTGATTGTCTAAACGTCACTCTACACTCGAAAATGGCCTTTACATGCCAATAAAACACTATCTTTGATTTCAAAATAGACACATAACACTGGTTGTGCAGAGGAAACAGTTAATGCTCATTCTTAAATGAGATGCTTGTGTCAGGTTTAAAACACAGAAATGTAACACAATCTGAGTAGCAGTGTAGCAATGGAAAGTAAACCAGTTTGTCTGCTTGAGAAAGAACTTCCTCATTATATATTCTTTTGTTTACTCAAGGTCTTCTATAGGAGCCTGTTGAACTAAGGAAACCCTACTGCACTTCACTCTTTCTCGCTTTCTTTCAGTATAACATGGATAAAGCTATAGTTGACAGTGGGACGACACTGCTGCGACTCCCCGTCAACGTCTTCAATGCGGTGGTAGAAGCCATCACACGCAGCTCTCTGGTACACTGCCTTCTCTCCACAGACAATGATGAAACATGTTGTCAGGGCAAAGAGATGCACACACTCACTGTTCAAGGACGTAGTAGCTTTAAGTAGAAGGATCGGGAGTTTATTTGCTACAAAAAAAAAGGAAAAAGAAAAAAAAAGCTCAATGCCTTTTGCTTATTTACCATTCTGCTTTACGCATTTTTCACCATTTGGAAGCGCACACAAACCATTCTCAAGGTTAATTTGAACGTTTTCAATTAATATGCCCACATCGTTGTGGATGAATCCTAAGAAGGAAAAATGAAAGAGATCATGAAAACCTGTTTTGGTGCTGTACTGACCTCCGGTTTCTGTCTGTTTATCTTTCGCCTTGCCTGTCTTCCTCTGTCTCTCTTTGTCTATTTCTCTGTCTTTTTTCTCTTTGATTCAGATCCAGGATTTCTCTTCAGGCTTCTGGGATGGCAGCAAGCTTGCATGCTGGATGAAGGGAGAGACCCCGTGGAGGTTTTTCCCCAAGCTGTCCATCTACCTAAGGGCGACGAACACCAGCCAGTCCTTCCGCATCACCATCCTGCCTCAGGTACCTCAGCACATAGACACAAAGACAAGTCATTCTTACTCTGAAGTTTCTCCATCAACCTAAGATACACTCGTCGTTCCTCATTTCTGTTCGTCTTGCAGCTTTACATCCAGCCAATCACAGACGTGGACGGCACGCTGGACTGCTTTCGTTTCGGAGTGTCTTCGTCAGCTAATGGCCTGGTGATTGGTGCGACTGTAATGGAAGGCTTCTACGTGGTGTTTGACCGTGCTCAGCGAAGGCTGGGCTTCGCACTAAGCACCTGTGCAGGTGAAGTCATAAACAGGATGTGGTGTGCTGATAACTCCCTAACAATGGGAAAAGTCTGTCTGCTTGCATGTAAATATTACTAAGACTATTATAAATATTATACCAGGCCTCTGACTTCAGTCAGTGGATTATAACTGTATTCACTGAAATGTAAAATGTTTGTTACTTTTGTGGTAATTTAATTTCCACGGCTCAATATACTTTAATTGTGCATGACTATAAAGTTCTGAGTTTGATTATTCACAAAAAAGAAGACTGTCTGCACAGGCTAAGAGCTCTGTTCATACTCCGTCATCATCTTATCTTAGAAAATCATCACAACACTCCACATCATCGCTCAAAATCCCTGTCAAATGTCTATGTTAGTAAAAACCACGTACAGTAAGGCCAGGCTCACACTATGGGAGTTTTAAATCCACAGAAAAAAAATGATTTGGGTTGCATCACACACATAAGGGAATCTCTATAAATATTTTCTCAGACAATAAAACTTTTTAAAAATAGTGCCACATTGCACACGACAGGATATAATAAAGACTGACATGGCATAGGGACCAATCAGGGAGCAGCGCGCCACCTCATGTGACCTCACAGGGAAACAGATGAAAACAAAACAGACATCAACTTACTGTAAAGGCTAATAATACTTTGCAGTGAGAGAAAAAAAAAAACAGCAGAAGGCTCGACTAGTATGGATGGGAAAGTGGTGTAAAGATATGGTCGACATGGTTAGTCTATTCTTTAGAAAGAACTCTAAGTTATATTTATATCCAGAAAACCTGTTGCTAATGTTAACCTCTAGGGCTAGAATGCTTACATTGCTTAGTTACAGTGATAATCATAACCATCCAGATTTTCACTGCTAAATATAAAACATGTCTGATATTAATCAAGCAGTTACCAGATAATCTGAGCTGAACATCGGTTCAGACCGAGTTCCCAAAACAGATTTCTCGTCTGACTGTTGGGTTGAATCAGCCTGAATCTCCTGTAGCTTGAGCCCAGCCTAAGTATAAAGTAGCAATAAACACACTGACAGTATTCTCCAACTGCTACAAAAGTTTTACCTTCTATTTATCTAGTTACAAGGTGCCCGTGTAAATAATCAAACATGCAGATGAAATATGGATCATATGTAGAGCGCCAAAAAATAAGCTTTTACGACTGGGCTGTAGGGGGAATTTTTAATGTAGTTTCAGATGCTGAGGGAATAAGCAAAATGTCAGCAAATGACATTCTTCTATAGCAGATGATACTGAGGATACTGTGATTTAAAATAGGAAGGAAACTTAAATTCCACAAGTCAATAAAGTGTCTTTAATTTATAACTTACTGACAAGCAAACTGTTAAGTGACATGCACGATTTAATAGCACTCCCAGGTTCACTGACCAAAAATATAATACGATATCCTGCTCTCCATAACCTAAATGGCAACGGTTAAAACCTCAACAGACGGACTTCCTTGTAGGTCTGTGTAAACATGGTTGGGCAAGGCTTTCCACTTTCTTCTTAAGTACAAAGATCACTTTTGTTGCGCATGAACCAAACACACTTGGAGCGGATAGGCTAGGTTTCAGGCTTGTGACAGCTGGTTTTGCAGCTGTACTTCCTGAGCTGGCTGGTAAAATCCAGACATAAATTCTGCTGCTGATGATCATGTGGATAAAACAACTAATTTTAGTTTCAATGAAGTACTTCACTCCACGTCTAAATAAGTTGTTAGAGATTCTGCCATATGTAAAAGTAAACCTTTCCCATTTTACGTGTATATATTATTACCAAAACTCTCTCGCTGCACTTGTCTTTGCAACTTTTCTTTTCCAGAAGCTCATAGGTTTACTGTTTATATTCAGCAGCTGCTAACTTTAATTGCTAACTTCTGTAATAAAAAAGTAAGTAGGAACATATTCCAGATATAGTTACTTTAGCTTTTCATGAGGGTTGAGTGAATACAACTAATTTAATGCTATGTTTTAAATCCCCTGAACTGCTTCAGTCACATTTTTGCTCACCGTGAGCTCATTTTTACTGCAATATAAAGTCCTGCACCTCTACAGAAACAGCACAACCTAGAAGTAAAGACAATTTAAAAAGTGTCTTCTGTGCAGTACAATTCCATTAACATAAATGTAAAGAAACTTGGGATCAACATGTAAAACATTTTTGTTGTGCCCATCTGTGTTATCAACACTTGAGAAAAAATGGGTGACTACATACTGTAAATGTTTAACTACTTATATTATTAATTTGTTTCCATACTTGTCTCCTAGCTACTCTGTGTAAACGCAGCTTGAAGTTAAGCCGAAAAGCCCCTGAATTCTTGTGTGTGCGTTGCAGATGAGTCACTGATGGCTTTGTGAATATACCAACGAGCGCAAACCTTTTTGTTTTTTACAGAATGTGGTTGCTGCAAATGGTTTGTTTGCTATTTATATAAATTTTTAAATGAGACATGTAGAATTAAGTGATTTTGATGCAACATCATAATGTTAGGCTTAGATTTGGTTCAGTTTTCCAACAGAATGGTACTTTACACATAATTAGTTCAAAGACTAAAAGAAAGTTGAAAATCCATCCATCCATCCATCCATCCATCCATCCATCCAGGGGATCTTCTAGCTGCGAGGCAATGGTTCTAAGCACCGAGCCACCTTTCAGCCCAAGTTGAAAATCCAACAATTCATTTGTTTTAATAAACTTTCTAGCTTTGATAAATGCTGTTGTTTTGCAGTTTTTTAAATATTTTTACAAACCTTTTAAACCCGCCGACAGGTTTTAGGGTTCAGAGAGTTAAGGTTCATGAAGTTTATTTTGCCATTTATATGACCTATTACTGTGATCACATGCGATGGAGCCAGTCAGAACTGTCTGTCTTGTATTTCTGTGCAGTGAGTGGTGGAGTCACTCTGTCGGAGATCGCGGGACCCTTCTCAGCAGCAGATGTGGCGGCTGACTGCTCCGCCGGCATACTGAAGGAGCCTCTTCTGTGGGTGATCTCCTACACCTTGATGGCAGTGTGCGGCCTGGTCCTCATCGTCCTGTTGCTGCTGCTCGTCCTGCCCTGCAGACGCAGAGATCGCTCCGGAGAGATCACAGACGAGTCCTCGCTGGTCCGTCACCGTATCAAGTGACTGAGAGGAAAAGGACGGGCGAACGCGGTGAACGGGCAGGGGGACAGCGAGCGGAGCCCGTCCACAACTGTGGAGAGGGAGGCGAAGGTCGACATGCACCGACCAGTGACACTCGGCTCTGAATGTCTGACTGACTTTAGACTGCACTCATCAGCTTGGCCCACGGAGGTAGACCCACAGACAGATCAACTGCCTCTTAAAGGGAATATCCACCCCCAAAACACTTCCTAAAACAGCTGATGGTGGTGAAATTATGGTTCCAGTTACTTTTGGTGGTATATCTTTCCTATTCTCACTGATAATTTGTCAAGTCTCTGCTTTAATATAGAGAAAGACATCCATCATAGAAGAACAGGTGCAATTTATTCGCTCACCATAGCTTTTAAAGATCATAATGCCTTGAAGCCTTTTAGTGATGGCTATGATTTGCTTTAACTCAACTGAAGAGACACATGTGCTGACAGTATTGCCCTTCCTGCCTACATGCACTGTAACAGGGAGTAGTTTGTGGAAGCACTCAAATCAAGTTTAGCCTTTTTCTCTTTAGGGCTGGTGAAAGGTATTTTGGGAAATGTAGGACATCACTAACACAAGAGAATGAACCAAACTATGAAACAATGATTATTATAAGGATAGCTAACTGTGGCGAGTTAAGGACATACGTAGCAACTGCACATCCCTGATCTCCAAGCAAACTGAGTTTTATAAATATCAAAGGGGATACAACCTCATAAAAGGTACCTTTACAGTTTGTAATCTGCAACCAACAAATCTTTCACATAGCTTTTTCTAATTCAGCTCTGTGATCAGTTCACAGCGCCTTCTTATATTCTGCAGTGACTGTAACTTTGAGTCTTCTGTAGGGTCAAATTATTGCCTGTGTATATTGAAGTTGAGGGGAGAAGCTGCTCAAGTAACCACTTTTAATAGTTATACACATGTTTACAGTGCCTGTAGTGCCTTTCAGTCTCAGCTCACTGCTAACACAAACTGATTCACAGTATCAGCAGTTTGAGACGTACTCTGCTGAAATGCACTTTGTTTCTGAAGTTGATCAAAATTGTAATGTAAAGCGACGGATCAATATTTCTCAATCTCTTATGCAATTTGTAGTATTAATGTAATTTATCTAATTTTGCATACATGCAGCTTTATAATTGAATCTTTCTGAATGTGATTGTATTATTATTCCAAATCTTTGCTTTTTAGACTAGATGTTCAAAAATATTTATACGGCACATTTTACACAAATCAAACACTAAAATTACAAGCCAAAGGATTTCTGAAACTGACACACTGGACATACTTTCTAGGTATCTCTAGACTACAGTTCACTTTGTGGGGAAGCTGATTGATCTGGTAGCAATAATAATAATAATAATAAATGTTATTAAAGGTCATTTTGTAGGCTCTTCACACGAGGGACAGTTTGTTAAAGTCAGCTATACACTACACAAAATGAGCTGCTCTACTGAATCTGTTCAGCACAATCAGTCTGAAAGTTTGTTGATTTTGGCGAGAACATCAGTCTTGACCCAAGCTGTCTACATGTCACTGTCCGCCAAAATTTAAAGTTGTAAAATTGTTTAATGGAAGGTACACTTGAATCCTTGAATGCTCACTTATTTATGGGTGTGTTTGTCTGTGCCAAAACTGTACTTGTGCTGTAAATAAAAGAACTTGTGACAAATCAAAGACGTGAATCATTTTAAATGAATAAATATTTTGGGAGTCAGCTCGACAAACTTGGTGTGGTTTGTGAGCGACATCTTGTGTTGACAAATGGTATCCTCGTTTAATGGCTCAAACATTACTCTTAATTACATGAAATCATGTAATTAATTATGTATCAAATCATTTACAGACAGGTAACAACTCCAGGAAAAGCCAATATAAACTGACTTGGTAAGGTGTTGGAGCCACCATGTGCTGCCAGGACAGCTTCAGTGCAAGTTTCTGGAGGGATGAACACCATTCTTTTTAAAAGTTATTCCCAGATTTGATGTTTTGATGATAATGTTGGTGAGCACTGTCTAACACATTGGTCCAGGTTACTCATTTTATTATAGGAAAATAGAATTTAGGCTTATCACCTTGAATCTAACAGTGCTGCTGCTAGTTTGCAATTAACAGTCACATAAATTAAAAAAAAATAAAACAAAGCAGTAATGCTTGTAGAAAATAACAGTGACAAACAAACATAATGTAAACACAACAATTCTAAGATCAATGAAGTCTACTACTTATCTGTCTGCAGTGTACAGATATCCATTATTATATCATTGGGACGATGATAAAAGGTATACGCATAACTCCTGTATGTCAGATTGATCATTTGTGGTCCTTTAATCAGTCATCTTGATGCTTCTGCAAACAGAAAAATGAGCACAATTTGTATTTGTTCTATGGGGTGAATGTTTTTTTTGTGTTTTTAAACATTGTTCTTCATGTAAATTGCAATAAAAAATTAACAGTAAATCATTTAAATATGAAAAACTAAAAATTACTACGAACAACAATTATTTTGTGATTATAAAATAAAACCTAGAAAAAATATTGTGCGAAATACAAACTGTCTGTCAATCAGCTGACAGATTAATTGCTTCCTTCAGCACAGGATAATCATTTTATTTTAGTGTCTTCTGAACAAAGAATGAAACCAGGCCCAACTTTGTACGTTTCTTTGGACCATCAAGGCAAAGGAGGCTGAAGACGAATTAAACATAATGTCAAAGCATGGACGACCCTTTTGACTTGTCAGATAGTTGAATAAATAAGATTAATCACACAGAACACTATTAAAATACCAAGATGCCACTGTGATTCAAACACAAAGTATGTATTCGTACATCCAACCTCAGTCAAGCTCTGCTGCTTAGAGCACCACATGGATAAACCTTCTTATTACAACTGGGCCTCCAAGAAGATTAAATCAAGCTCTACGGGTTATTTGTAAATACAGTGCATGAAACTGAATTTGGTTTTCTAAAAATACACTTTTGTGAAGTCTAAGTATTAATGCTCTGCTAAAAATCTTGTGCGAGTTGTATGTGAATTATACCTCTGCTCATTTTTACCTTCATCTGACGGTAGATCCAGTCCAGGTACAATGTGATGTTGCCATAAACACCTGGTTTACTCTGCCCAGCGCAGTGTTCTCCCCAAATACTGTCACCTACGAGCCACCACAGTCCATGTCTTAGGGTCACCAGAGGACCGCCAGTGTCAGCCTGAAACAGAGGTCAGGAGGAACTGATTAAAGAGTGGTACAGGTTGCAGCAGATGCAAACTCATGATCAAAGGCTTTACTGTGATTTAGAGGTGCAATATAAAGACTCAAAACATTCAGGTTAGGATGCATTCAAAGTCCTTTGGGGGTTTCCAAAGTCCACGAGAAGCACTGAATGCTTTAAATTAAACATGATATCATAGTCAGCAGCCTCCTCTGTGCTACAACTGTACCTTCATTGTGGACACGACTGTGTAAATGGTTTGTAATAAATGACAAAATGGAGCAGTTTATTTGAAGCCGTTGCCATGCACAGAACACAGTGCAGGTCTTGTGTGATGCTGCTGCAAAAGTAAGTTACATAAGAGCAAGAAAATGCTTTGAATTCTTTCATGAGCAGAAACTGTCTTCAGGCCTCTGATCTGTTTGAGCTAGAGAGACTGCGAACGCTCATTTATGTGAGCACATTGTTCTACAGCAGGGGTGTCGAACTCTGGTCCTCGAGGGCCGCAATCCTGAATGTTTTAGATGTTTCTCTCTTCCAACACACCTGATTCAAATGATCAGCTCATCATCAAGCTCTGCAGAAGCCTGATAACAACCCTGATCATTTGAATCAGGTGTGTTGGAAGAAAGAAACATCTAAAACATGCAGGATTGCGGCCCTCGAGGACCAGGATTCGACAGCTCTGTTCTACAGGATCTGTATTTATAAAACGTATGTACAACTCATTCTGAAAGTCAGTAACCCTGAAGGCAGAGGAGCAGTGAGGTCGGAGTCACACTGTACATGTCAGGTGTTCAGATATATGTGAGTGTGTGTTATCTAACTGTGGATTACAACATCCTTTTATGTGTAGATTTTGGTATTCAAACATATATTTTACATAATTTTTGTCTTACACGGCACATTCTGGCTCCTGCCTCCGTCTCTCTGGCACAGAACATGTCTTTTGATATCTTGCCATTGTAAGCGATGGAGCTGTTGCACTCTGCAGTATCTACGAGGGAAACCTGAGCCTCCATCAGCTGTACAGAGCCAGAATCTGTCAGAGAGATACAACAGATACAACTCAGACCTTCACCTCTGCAAACTGACATCTCTTCAATGCAATGTTTAGTACATTCGGTAACAGGCAACTCACAAACAGCCACAGAGTTAAAGTCAAGCAGTGCAGAACGTTGGCGCCGCCCAGAGGTAGCATTAAAAAAGGGGCATTCAATGGGTTTTCATTTACTTCATAATAACTACTAACTAGAAAAGCACTGGAAGAGCGCAGACCTCCACCAAGCAGCTCATTTCCACCATATTGTGATTTCCAGCCAATGTTAAAGTCCTGCATTCATTTTATCTACACTATTAGATTCATGGATAATCAAAACATACCTTCAGCATTTGAATTAACGTTGATGTCATTAATAACAAGCTGACAGAGTGACGAACAGTCGATCTGTACTGCACAATATTTTGTACACTTACGTTATTTCTGCAGTTACTTACTGGCTTTTAAGCTGTTAGCTAACGCTATGCTAGGTTGGCATAACTACAGCGATGCTATTGCTAACAAGGGACTGGGAGTAACTTAAGCTAGGTTAGCACAACTTTAGCAATGCAACGTAAATGAAAAGCATGACCGACACAACGAAGCACGCGTCACTCGTCATGGCAAAGAGAGTTAAAGTGAAACAGGAGACATGTTGAGTCATTGTTAATGTCACAATGTCGTTCTGAACTTATCTGTCAGTAGCTCCACTCAGCCCACTCCTGTAATGTAGCCTGGCTGTAGCTTCCTCATGTACTACTGAGAAGACAGCGGTGAGGACTGAATGGAGTCAGAGCTCCACCAAGTGGACAAACGGCGCAACGACAGCATAATGCACGACTCCGCCACTTAACAGCATTTATTGTTTTATGAGAAAATAAGCAGATGGTAAGCCAGAACACCACCAAAATGTAATCATCTGTTCATTGTGACATTATCAACATTTCCTGAAAATTTCCTGAAAATCCATTCATAACTTTTCGACTTATCTTGCTAACAAACAAACAAACAGACAGACACACAAAGAGACAAACACCGGCTAAAATATAACCTCCTTGATGGAGGTAATAAACTACAGAAACCAAAAAATGTCATCAGTTTAGCGACAAATCAATTATTAGTAATTCACGCGTATGCGCAATAGCCATGTCACATTGAACAGTAATGCGGAATGTCTCTATGAAAAGCATTTAATATATCAAGATAAAATTTCACATACAAATTAAAATATCTAGAATTTATGATGAAAAAGTTTAAAGACAATCAGACATGGCCGAGCAAAAGGGCCCTGATGATTTGAGACGGAATGATGCATGTCTGTGCCGAATCAATTAAAATGATTCAAGATTAATTAATGTCACAGATTTAAGCTAAAACTAAGAAAGCAGTAACAACAAAGTGTGATGTGAAAAAGCCTGCATATGTTGCGTGCTTCAAGTGTGGAGTGTGGATGAGGGTGTGTTGAATGTAAGCTTCTATCTGCTTTGTGTTTGTTAAACAACATGGCCCATGCTAACAAGAGTAGGCTACAAAGAGAAAGATACGACTAAAAACTGTTTGTGAGCTGGTTGACAGAGAAATAAATGGACCTCGATAGAGAGTTAAAAATCATGAGCCACCATCTACTCTGTCTTTGTAGAGGCAGAACAATAAGTGGACATTCTGTTAACCTGAAGTTGAGGATGTGAATTCACCTTTAGTAGGATACAGGAGATTTATCTGGTTTTAAAAGTGAGTTTAGAAATTTTAGAAAAAAGAATATTTATCACAATATAATATGTGTACCGAATAAATATAAATGTCATGGTTATCATCTATTCCGATATATCATGCCAACCCTCATTTCATATTTTATTTCCAGGTATCATGTAATAATCATGTCTTGTGCTTGTCCACATTTACCAAACTTTATCTCACCTCCATTTCTGCTGCGATTAAATCGTGTTATCCAGTAGTTCTGAGGAACTGTGACGTTCAGACCAACATTTGGCAGGCACACAGGTTCGATGTTACTGGAAGCTAGAAAAGAGAACATGTTGGTTGTTATAAACCCAAAGAAAAGACAAACTGATGACACGAAAATGGCTCCAGTGTGTTGAGTCTTACGGCCTTTGTCCCTTGTGAACACAGATGTATATATTTCAGATTCACACAGAATAAGAGATATACACCCAGGTGACAGTTTATAAGATAGGTTAAAAATGAATCAGTCCTATAGAAATATCTTTTGCTATATAATGCTAAAATACAACTAGAATAGAAAAAACAAGATGTAATACTGGTTATGATGCTATAAATAATAATAATAATAATAATAATAATAATAATAATAATAATAATAATAATATATAAATTAAGGTATACTTCAAAGCCACGTGTTCCTACAAAATGTTTTACCTTTCAGTGTTTTGTCTATCACCGTTTATTAATGTGGATGCAATAAATGCAATATAATTCCACATCACCAAAAAAAATCCTGACACGTCAATACAGTTTAATTATTACCTTTTTAAAACTTTTTACCTTTCATGCATGTAGTTTTAGCTCCCACTTAACAAATTAGCAAATGAGTGTATGTACTGTAATTGCTATGTTGTGCTATGTTGTTGTTATTACACAAAATGCAATAAATGACAATCCAACCCCATTTATTTAGACTTTTGGTCACAAAGAGATTTAGCTTAAGGTTCCTCAAACTAGAAAACAGACAACTTAGAACAGGGTGCTGACATTAACTTTGCTCAGTGTTTCTTTGTTGTTCATCTGATAAATATGTTCCTTCTTTGGAGCAAACCTGTGTCTGTGAATCTGTCTATAAGCACCTGCAACATCCAGAGGTTTGGAGAGCCTCATAAGAGCGACGTCATTCTTGCGAGTCAGTATGTTGAAGCCTTCATGCATTATAATGCGACTGACAGAGTAAGCAGGTTTGAACAGAGTGTTCAATCGATCCACTATCCCAGCATACACAGACCAGTCTCTAGGACTGGAGGTCCTGCAGGGGAGAAACAGCAGAGGGAGGATTCAGGCTGGATCAGAGCTCAGTTACTTCTGTAAGGAGTGTGGAGGAGGAGGAGGGAGGACTCACCTGACCACACAGTGTGCTGCAGTGACTATCCAGTAAGGGGAGATGATGGCTCCTCCGCAGCGGTGAACGCCTGCAACTTGGAGGCTGACCTGCCACGGCCAGGAGCCCACAGAGGCCAAACTGGCCCGAGAGGCCTTGCTGGAGTTCACACCGCTGCCACAATCTGAAAATACGACTGCTGTTAGAGAGGAGGCATTTCACTGCATCGGGGTTTCACATGCAGGTAGAAAAGGGGTCATGATTCTATGTAAAAACAATCCAAGTCCAGGTAAAAGCAGTGAGAAGATGTACTCAGAGGGGAAATCACTGGACAAACACAAAAATACAATGTAGAGGAGATCAAAAAAAAAAATTCCCAAAAAGAAAAAATGAATTTATAATGTGGAAATCAAAACATTCAACTGCATGATGCTGTCAACACGACTTCATTTTAAGTTTTGATTTTTGCACAATAACTTACCAGTACAACGCAATGTCACCACACTGTTGTTGGGACACGTGTTGCTGTAGATGGCAAAAAAAGACAGTCAAATTAGTTTAACACTGATTTAATATTAACATTATGGCTTATCTTTATAGCTCACTCACCTCAATACAAGCTGTTGGGATATGAATGTCTGAGGAATGAAATCAGACTTCACTGTTAAAAATCGACCACCAGAGTCGGTCGTCTGTTGGCCTGATTTAAAGTATGTGCCCCTGTCAAATATAAATCAAAAACAAGTTTATTTTAGGCACATAAATCCTTGACAACAGTATTTTTAGTGAATCATTTGAGCTTCTTACCTGCTGTAGCCGATGTTCTGGCAGCTTGCCCTCCCCTGCTGGTCGGTCCAGCCGTGAGAACAAACACTCCTCCAGTCTTTAGTCTGAGTCGAGTAGATCTGCAGCAGGAAACTGGAGCCATGCAGCCTCACTGAGCACAAACAGCAAACGATGACTTGGCATTTGGTTAAAAGGGGAAAGTAGGTAAAGAGGGCAAAGAAGGCCAGAGTCGAGAAAAGTGCCTAAAAAGGTGCCAATTCACAAGTACTGTAGTTTACAAATGGACACTTATGCAAATGTGTGCATATTAAACTGGACAATACATCATTTGCATTTTTTTAACCAAAATTTCACAAAGCTTGTATTACAAAAAGCAATTGTCCTGATTTGCTATACTGCTATAATGTGTAGACTGAGGAAGTTTCATGATGAAGTCTATCAGATCAATTTGACATACAAAATGTGTGTCATTTTAAAATACTCATCTTAAAAAGCCTTTTTTTTTTTCAAATTGCTTTTCCCCTCTCTAATTTTAGGCTACAAATCTCTACTTCAGTAACATTTCCATACACCAAACTTTCCATTGTTTTCCCTATGTTCTGAAAATGTTCACACAGTGGCCTTTCTGTATGTAAACTTAGCATTTTCAACATTTTATTTAAAACAACAACCCAGAAACAAGCAAAAATGATAATTAACAGATTTTTTTGTGGCTGTTGACAGAATTTTTCCATTTATGGAAAGATGAAAAGAAATATCCAGAATCCCCTCTGTAAAAACGTTTGTAATATGTTGAATTTTGAACTTCGCTTTACTCAGTGCTCAAATTTCTGTCTGGAAATTGCAGCAAATTCGCACAAATGTTTCAGTTGCATAAACATACTATTCAGATATCTTATAGCTTAAATAAAGCAGAATTGCCATAATGTATGTTATCAGTTGGGAAAGTTTCATGGCAATATTAGTTAAAAATGTTACCTTATTCACCTGTAATTTCTCTTTAAGTGGGTTTAATTATGTGTACAAGTCTGTTTACCACAGTTACTTTCATCCTGGCCTGCAGGGCAGTCCGTCACGCCGTTACACCACTGAGACTCCCACACACAGCTCCCATCACCGCACTGCATGCCCCTCACACAGGGCGAGGAATCTGGAAGTCAGGGGGTTTGTGTGAGAACATACATAATACATGTATGTAAATTGAAGGTTTCATCTACAAAAGCTGTAGGTTCATGATCCTTTAATAACTCACAGTAATAAGCGAGGAGGATTCCAGCCAGCAGCAGGAGGAGCAGCAGGCAGATCACAGCTGCCACAGTGAACTTAACACACCTCTGCTTTACATCTGATAGGACAACACACACTGTGACTGGAAACCCATTTATACACACCTCACCCACTTGTTGTATGTGTTGCAGAAGCTGTTCAAGTAATCCATCCATTATCTATACACCACTTAATCCTCACTAGGGTCGCGGGGGTGCTGAAGCCACAGGGCCACACTTAGAGACAGACGACCAAGCACACTCACATTCACACCTACGGACAATTTAGAATCACCAATTAACCTCAACATGTTTTTGGACTGTGTGGGAGGAAGGAGGTTACTCATTAGAATTATTTATCTATTGTTATAGCATGAAATGTATTGAGTTAAGAGTGTGTATATGAAGATTTTTGCTAAATTAATGGTCATTTTATGTCTGTCTCGTCTTCAGTGAACATTAAAATGTACTTTGAGAACAATTCTGAAATTAAAGTGACAATTAAAGTGACAATTAATATTTTAGTGCTATGACAGGACACAGGAATACCTTTGTGTTTGACGTTGGATTGGCTGACTTCAGGTGGAGGCTTCACAGCCACATGATGAACATACTGAGGTTTAACATCTGATCGGCTCGGTGGAGAAAGTTTCCTCATCTCAACATCATGTATGAAACAAGGACCTGAGTTCACATACTGTTGGTAAACGACAGGGACAAGAATAAAACCTTCATACTCCACATGAAAAATTACAAAATGTAAAAATACCTAATTGGTCCAGCATTTCAAACAAATATTTCAAAATCTTTTACTCACTCAACTTTAAAAAACTTTTATTTTTTTAATGCTGGCGTTATTATATTACAGTAGGAAAAGGAGATAAAGTATAAAATGTGAATATTTAAGTTGAAACTTACCGGATTGGTGGTCATTCTGTATGAAAGCAATGATATCCTGCAGCTGAAAAAGTGTCTTCTTATGAGAATTCAAACATCAATTTTGCATTCAAATAACAAAACCAGTGCCTGAAGCTGTTAAAAAAAAAGAAAAAAAAAAGTTTCACAGCTTTGTTCTCTGGAAATATAGAATGATGACCTCCAGCATCTCCTCGCACACTGGCCCTGTTCTGCTCTCTGCAATGATCAAATAAAGGGCTGGACATCTAAATGGCCACTCCTGCACTTCACACTGCGTCGGTTTGAAGTTTCCCTTCTGAGCACACAACAAGCACAATAAGGACTCTTACCTCGTCTAAATATCATGCTGGTGTTATCTGCTGGGCTGTCAGTGTGGTGAATGAGCACTGCTGCAATGGAAAGGTACAACACTACATGACGGATACAGGCAAACACATAACGCTTCAGTACTCCAGTCTGTGAAGACGCTGAGAGCAGCTTTTACCTGTAATTAATTTTGGAATAAATTACTAAAATAAAGAAAAAACGCCCTACTTTACTTTTTACTGCTGTTTGTGTTTAATGACACAGTAATCATTTTTAAGAGCAGCAGGCAAATAGTACAAAGCAAAGCTGTTGAACAGAACAAACTGTACACAAATAACACATTTCTAGAGATACTAACAATATTTACTAACCTAATACACAAAAACGAACCGTTACCAACAGCTAAAGTGAAACAAAACCTGCATAGGAACCTAAACAGTGTTCCATGTTCAGCTAATTTAAAGGCATAATGTGTCATACATTCATAAGGCATGTGTTCATAGGAAAGATCTTTGGACATTCATTGGCAATAATTAACTACTTCATATGTATAAACAGTAAAAAAAAAAATACATAGAGAAAGGGTTCAACGTTTACAGCAAACATGTCATCCCCTAAACCAGACTGTTCACAGCCACACAGTTGATTGGTCTTGGTTATTTCACAGCTACTCTCATACAGCCAGACGAATGGTCTGACTGCACCTTATTATCATCCTGCTGCACAAGGGGAAAAAACTCGAACATTTCTTTAGACCAGTCACCTTGGGCGGTGGCAGGTGGTAAGCCCAGGATGCAGTGATGGAAAATCGTGTCACGGAAATCGTTTTGGTGGAACACTTGATATGCAGGGAGGTGAGCATCATCACTAAAATGCTAAATTCACCAAAAGAACCAAGAAGGCCTGCCTTATTGCACAATCCAAATTCAATTTTCAGCATGCAGGTTAATGTTTTTGTTTCTGGCAGTAAATGGGATTACAGAGGATGAGGACAAAGCCACATGACTAGTGCAGAGGAAACGGCAGGCTTATGACCAAAATCTACATCTGGTGAGTCAGACTAATTTGCAGGTTATGGCTGCAAAACAGTGGTTGACTGCGCAGTTTATTTTCCAAGAACTGCTTAATATAATTTGCTATATTGATTTGATATTGTAATGTACAGGTCAGCAGCAACTGATTTAAAAGGACAACATGCTGTCGCTCTGCTGAGTCTGTTTTATGAGTATAAACATAGAAAAGAGCAAAATGTATGGCCTTCATTTGATAAACTATAGAGAACTTTGCTTTTTAAAAGCAGGAATGTAACCAGTTATAGTAGACCTCTCAAAACTATACCCAGGCCTGCCACCCTGGGAAGAGTCTGCTGAGGTTTTTAGGGTCCATGGCTTGTTGGATGAGCAGGTTGACCTGCCCACCAACGCTGAGCACTGTGCCCTCCTCCACGCCCTTCAGCTTTTCCTGCAGTCGCAGCAGCACCCGCTCTGCCACCTTGTTGAAGCTCTGGCTGTCACTGCAGGGAGAGGAGCATGAGGAGATGAGTATGAGATTTCTGAGAGGTAAAAATAGCGAACAGATCTCATTTTACAATTTAAGCAGTAAAAACTTCCTGAACAGTTTAACCCCCTGAAGCTGAAAAACAAACTGACAGGGTTGAAAAGGCATGTTGTCTTTAAAAACTGGCCAAACTTACACCTTTTTATCAGAGCTAGAAACTATATGAAACAGAAGGAATCATTGAATCTTTAAAATAAACCATTTGCACTAACCAGATTATTTAAAAAATCTATTCTGTGCTCATAGGTGCAACAAGAAGCTATGACTGACTCAGCTGCAATCAAGAGCTATGTGACAAAAACTGGTCTCCGACCTGTGATGTGTTCAAACAGCACAGGTCAGAGACAAGTTTGGAAACAAATTCAAAATAAGCAGTAATATGTTTGTAGTATGTAGAGTCCCCATTTTTGTAAGTATTGCAGTAAACATGAACCCACAGTGAGTAAAAGCGTAAAAGTGATTATTTCTGAGACATGTATCCTCCTGTACTTGATCACCTGGATTTTCGATGGTTGTTGAGGTCATCTCCCCCCATAGTGGAGCTCAGCGTTGCGTTGAGCTCCTGCTGCTCATCGTGCTGCAGGTGGAAGGCCTTCAGAGGGTTCATGGTCCAGTCAAACAAAGGGTCATACAGCAGCACCTACACAGCACACACAAACGTATAGAAAGGCATTGCTTAATTTAAAGAAAAACAAAAACATGCCATTTAGGAGTGAGTGTAAACTGTGCCATACCTCTACAATGGTCAGCAGAGCTTCTTGAGAACTCCTCATCACCTCCATCGTCTTCTCGCAACATCTGAAAACATGTGAAGTTCAGATTATAGCTAAATCTGCTACACAGATATTACCGAACATCTGCCCAGCTTCAATCACAATCGATTTCCCAACACAAATCCTATCTATGACTTAAAAAAAACTCTTTGACATGTGGTTCATTTTTAAACTATTAAATGTATTTTGCTTGTCAGCTTGCTTACTTATATAAAGGAAGAAGAGTTTTTATAATGTATTTCATGGGAAAACTCTAAAAAGATTTGCAGAAAAATTTGCCAAATTCATCTTGAACTGTGGGCTGCAAGGCGGCTCGTGGTTAGCATCGCTGCCTTGCAGCAAGAAGATCGCTGGGTCACATCCCGGTGA